>NW_020884892.1:2127237-2152586 GCF_003945725.1 Corapipo altera
CTTTCTTTCTTTCTTTCTTTCTTTCTTTCTTTCTTTCTTTCTTTCTTCCTTTCTTCCTTTCTTCCTTTCTTCCTTTCTTCCTTTCTTCCTTTCTTTCTTCCTTTCTTCCTTTCTTCCTTCCTTCCTTCCTTTCTTCCTTCCTTCCTTTCTTCCTTCCTTCCTTCCTTCCTTTCTTCCTTCCTTCCTTCCTTTCTTCCTTCCTTTCTTTCTTCCTTTCTTCCTTCCTTTCTTTCTTCCTTTCTTTCTTCCTTTCTTCCTTTCTTTCCTTCTTTCTTTCCTTCTTTCCTTCTTTCTTTCTTTCTTTCTCTTATTTTCTTTCTTTCTTTCTGTCTGTCTGTCTTTCTTTCTTTCTTTCTTTTCTTTCTTTCTTTCTTTCTGTCTTTCTTTCTTTCTTTCTGTCTTTCTTTCTTTCTTTCCTTTCTTTCTTTCTTTCTTTCTTTCTTTCCTTCTTTCTTTCTTTCTCTTTCTTTCTTTCCTTCTTTCCTTCTTTCCTTCTTTCCTTCTTTCCTTCTTTCCTTCTCTCTTTCTCTCTTTCTCCCTTTCTCCCTTTCTCTCTTTCTTTTTCTTTCTCTTTCTCTTATTTTCTTTCTCTCTTTCTCTCTCTCATTCCCTCTTTCTCCCTTACTACCTTTCATTCTCTCTTTCTCTCTCTGTCTACAGTTTTTCTATCTGTGTAACACAGTTCTGATATTCATGTGTAAGTCAAAACAGATATCAAATCAGGCTAGAATAGGTATTGAGACAAATGATTGCAACACAGGCAATTTAAAACTGTACTTCATGAGAGTGTGCTGAAAGAATTGTCTTATTTAGCATAATAAAACAAAGACTGTCAAGGAATATAATTGTGATCTATAAGTATGTCAAGGGAGTAAACATTAGCAAGAGACAAGTACTGCTAAAGGACAATGTTTTTACATAGCTACTGTAAAGTAGCTATGAAAAGACAGATACTGAAAGCTAGATGTGGATTCCCATGGAAGAAATGAGATTTAAAAAATATTCTGGTAAGAGTAATACGGTAAAAAAGTTGGGAGTTTTATACTAAAGCTATTAGGTTTATGTAAGGGAACACATGATGCATACCTGGGACAGAAAAGGATTGGTCTTAGGGGCCCATGAAGTCCCTTCTTTTCCAATTTTCCATGCTTCTTTTTCAAAATGTTAGAGAATTAGAGTCTTTTATCTCTTGGATTGTCTTTTACTAGATTGAGGAGTGTAGTGACTAACAGCTGTGGTCCCTGCTCTCATGTACTGAGTAAAATAGGGTGGGTTCAGAATCATTCAAAAGCTGAAGAGGACCATATTCCAGGCCAAATTCAGCCCTTCAACCACAGCCTGCATAGCCTTTACCAACACCATCATGTATTATAAAGTTTCAATAAGCAGAGAAATCACTGCTTTCTGCTGGAGAGTGCTACCCTCACTCTGTGCTGGTGACGATAATTAAAAATCTATTCTATGATTTTTACAAAGTCATCAAATTACTTACAGGATTGATCAAACTTCAGCTGTATCTGATAACCTTTCATTTGGACAGGGCTACCAGTGCTCCGTTAAGCCACCCTGCCCTGTGTTGTAAGGCACCCATGGTTCTATTTGTGTGAGTATAGTGAACCTTCTGCATAATGGAGAAAGCAAGATAGGGGTCTGCAGGTCCTGTCTGAATGTTTTAATAATACCCCTCTTTGGTTAGACTTACTCCTAATGCCACCTGTGAAGTGGGTTATATCTGCAAGATAGATTTTTCAGAAAAGAAAAAAAAAAGTGTTATACCACCTTTTAAAGTCATTAAATTGAATTTCTTCTTTTCAGCACTAAGGCAAGATCCTTAGGCAGGAGAAAAAAAAATTGTAAATGAAATAAATCAACAGCTGAAGATAATCACAAGTCACGTGCAAACAAGTATCTCTTTTTCAGAGAAGGTCTTTAATAATGACATTCACTCAGATTTCAGCAGGCACTCAAAAGCAGCATAGGAGTCTTATTAAAAGCAATCACCAGTTTTTTGCTCATCTCACTGAACACTTCTCACTTCAATGAGCTTCAGTTCAGTCCAATTAGTCAGTGCAATTTAGTTTCTTCAATGCAAGTCACTGGGTTTTAATTGAGTCAAATTAGCCACCAATCAATAAAAGTCAATTCAAACTAATTGTCTTCTATACAAATCAATAGGATTCAATTAAAATCGATGAGTATCTTATTCATTCTAATGACTGACCTTTTCCTCCTCTTCAGTTGGTATAAAAGGAGTCCACACATTGTTCAGTGTGGGGGTTCTTGACAAGTATATCTCTTTTAGTGAGGGAATATAAATCATTAGGGAAAGTATGTAGAGAAAGATATGTAACTGGGTTATCCTTTTCCCGTTTCTGACTGTTCTACCGTGAATTTTCTGCAGTGAAATCTTCTCTTTCAGATTATGCAGAGGATTGAATACATGTGCAAATTTAGACATACCTACATGAAAACTAAACTATGCAGTCACAGAACTTAAAAAAATTAATGAATGTATTTTCTCTCATTCAAAATATTTATTTTTACCCTAGAAATCTCTCCTGATTTTAAAATGTGATTGTTCTAAAATATGAAGTGTGTCATTAGCCGTGTGTTTATCTGCTTAGCTGAACTGACAGCAGCCTCCTGAGGTGTCAATCCACAGAGTAAGAAGTCTTCCAGTAAAGACCTTATTACATGGTTTTACAACATCTCTTACAAAGCAAGCCTTGCTATAGAGTGGGGACACTATACACTATGATAACTGCAGGATCACAGGATCATTGAGATATGTGCTGGTTTTGACTGCAGTAGAATTAACATTCTTCATAGCAGCTCATATAGTGCTTTATTTTAGATTTGTAACAGTCATGTTCTAGCTGTGCAAACACTGTTCGGCAAAAGCTCTGCACAGCCTCTCCCAGTGTTTGAGCATGCTCACAGTTCAGAAGTGTGGGGGTTTTTTTTTGTATACAGATGGAATTTAATGTACTTTTACTTTTGTCCATTACCTCTTTTCTTGTCAGTGGGTACTACTGGGAAGAGTCTTGTTCCTTCTCCATCATTCCTTCTCATCAACCCTCTCTTTTTCTGGTTAAACAGTCCCACCCTTTTCAGCCTTTTCTCCTATGATAAATAGCAAGAATAACCTACACAGCAAAACTTTTTTTTTCTACCATTACTGCATGTGAGTGTCTTTTCTACCACCATATTTCTGACCTGTGCTTTTGAATCCAAACTTTTCCTTTCATAATTAGCATCCAGGACTCATTAAAGACTGTATTCTTATGAAAATAGAAAGCAGAAAGCATATAACAAAGGAAGTTCCTGCAGGTTTTTATTACAGATTGATATGGTTTGAAGCTGGCTCCCTGCCAAGTCTCCAAACCTTACCACCAGAAGTCCCCCCTCTCCCCCCCCCAAACCTCAGGGAGAAAAGGGAGAAAAAACAACCAAGAAAACCTGAAACGAGAGAGACAGCTAAAGTGATATATATAAATATATTTACACTTACGTTATAATTGAAATATATACAATTTAAAGTATATACAATTTCACAAGGGAAGGGGAAGAGAGAAGGGAAAGGGAACAAAACCAAAATAAAATATATATATATATATATATATCTCCCAATCAGTAGCCCGAGATCTAGTAACTAAAGAGTTAGCAAAGAAAATATCCCACCACTCTCCTTGGGACAACCGAGAGTCGCTCCGGGACGATTGCCGGCAATCTCCATCTCCCAAGGTCTACAAGGCCTTACCAGGCCTCGCTCCCCAACACAGCAGACTCAACAGCAGGGAACCTGCACCTCCAAGCCACCGGAAGGAAAGAGAGCGAAGGCCTCTCCTCCTTTCTTCTTATAGTCTGACTTACGTTAAAATCATAGGGAATACTGGGTAAATCTGGGCCCTTCCTTGGTTACAAACTGGTCACCAAGGAAGGCCTAGCCCAAACCACCACACAGATGATTAAGCATCCTTTGTATTTAGGACATTCCTGAATCTGTAAGGCTTCTCAGAAGGCATAACTTGATTGTCTGAACAATTTGATCTAGTGGAAGGTGTCCCTGTCCATGGCAGGGAGGTTGGAACTAAATGATCATTTAGGTCCCTTCTAACCCCAATCATTCTATGATTCTATGATCCTTGATGACTCTTGGTAAAGAACGTGATCTCATACCCAACACAGTTCAGGATCACTTTGGAAGTGATGCTTTCTTCCATGGAAGGCAATGATTAGTGCCTTAACTTGTAAGGAGCAGAGATATTACCTTGATTTGAGATTAAAATTTATGTTTTTCTTTTTTTTTTTTAATACATTGACTAATATTCATTTTACATGTCTATATCACTAGTGTTTTTGAAGCAGATACTTTTGTAATTGTATGAGCAATAACAGTGTATGTCCGGGGCAGTTTTCAAAGCTTTGAAATAGAATCTGAATGTAGATTTCAACATATAGGTGCAGCATGGTAGATTACTTCATTCTGGGCAGCTTAACCCAAAATTCTTTATTTTCATTTATTTTATCTTATGTATTACCTGCAATCAGCATTTAGCAAATACTAAAAATACCCCTGATGTCAGTTAGATGCTTGACATAAATTAGTTTAATCAGCCTTATTCATAAAGAGTGACATTGTCCTGACACAGAATTGAAAGAGGTTTCAAGTGCAGAGATCTGTCATAATACTTGATACTGTGATTTAATAAAAAAAAAAGTATATATATATATAATAAAAAACACAAAACCGCCTTTTTTTAAGTGTGTGAAGATGTAGTTGGATGGATTCTTAGACAACAGTAAGACAAGTATTTTAAAAAGTTATATCATATTGTAAATGGTTTGAAAGCTTAAAATCAGTTAAAATGTTTTCTGGTTTACTCGAAGTGAAGTTACAAGCAGAAATGAGATGAAAATTTCTGCCCTAATGCCTCATAAGAACATTAAAACTTTTTCACAAATTTCTGCCCACCTGTACATCTCCAATTTCAAACAAAGTACATTGTTTTCCATTATATAAACACTTCTTTGTCATGGATTGTTCTTACTCATGCTGTGTAGTAATTATTTCAATGTCTATACTGATGTCAATAGCTTTATATGAGATTAAAATACCACCTGATTTCCTGCAGGGATCATTTTATCTAAGTATGCACATTTAAAAATAGTGTTCAAATTATCATGATCTCAATGCCTTTTAGGACAAAAAATGTAGAAATTCTTGTTTGGTTGTTTTTGTTTTTTGTTTTTTATTTCTCCTGTGTAGATATATTTATTAAGAAAAGAGAAGAACCAATAAAGGTTTTCTTGACTTTAAATCTATTTAGTGTTCCATCATTTCAAGTGCAGCCACGGTTTATGAGTCTATTACCAATTTGCAATGTTTCTGTAAAGTGGATGGTCAAATGTACAACCCAGTGGAGCTAAACAGATGTGGAGGCAATATTGTACTTAAATATTTCTTGAATTGATGAGTAATCTGAAAATAAAAATGAAAAGAAAAAATAAGACACAAATTATACATGACTATATATTTCAAGAATGCACATAAATTTGGAAATAAGAGCTGAAGGAAGAGCATAACAAAATCAAAATAATGTTTCATTGAAATACTTTGAAAATTCATCAAATACATGATAAGCATTTTTATACTATATAAATGGGGTTGTAAAAATGACAAAGTGCCAGAAACTAGAGGTTGCTCAGATCCCCATCTGACCTAACCTTAAACACTTTCAAGGATGAGGCATCCACAGCTTCTCTGGGCAACCTATTCCAGTGTCTCACCACCCTCACAGTAAAGAATTTCTACCTAATATCTAATCTAAACTTACTCTCTGTCAGTTTGAAGCCATTTTTTGTCCTGTCACTACATACCCATGTTAAAAGCCCCTCTCCATCTTTCCTGTGGGCTCCCTTCAGGTACTGGGAAGGCCACCATTAGGTCACCCCAAAACCTTCTTTTCTCCAGGTTGAACAATCCCTGTTGTCTCAGTGTTTCCTCATAGGAATGATGCTCCATCCCTCTGATCGTCTTGGTGGCCTCCTCTGGACTTGCTCCCAGAGGCTGGTGTCCTTCCTGTGCTGGACCCCCAGAGCTGGATGAAGTACTCAGTTTTGTCACTGTCATTTCTGCGTCCATAAATTTGGCTAAAATTTAAGAGAATGTGTGCAGGTAATCTTGGAAGGGTGGAAAGTACTGTTCAATCAGAAAAAAGGGTCGGAGGGGGGAACTTTCCAAATTTCAGTTTTCCAAAGCAGGGTGTTTCATGATACCAGCAAACATTCTTTATAGTTGTCCATTATTTCTTTCCAATGCTGAGTTTCTTGAAGTCTGATGTCTTTGGGGTGTGAGTCTGCTGACAGTTTAGATGTGGTGAGGGTCTGCAGTATGTGAGAGTAGGTCTATAACATTTGTTTGGAATGCTGGTAGGTAAGGTAGAGGGGAAAAGTTGGCACTTATTCTTAGAAAGAATTGTCCCTCTGTTCCCTGTTTCATAAAGGAAGGGAAACATTTAGAACCCAAGTGCCTGAAATAAGAATGGAAGTAACTTACTGAAAAAGTGAAAGGTTACAATACTTAGAATTGGTAGAGGATTTAAAAAGAAGGCTTGGACTAAAGACTGAAGGATCAATGGATAGACCAAATCCACATGTTCTGATTAGTTATTTCTGTTTTATTGTCCCCATATAAGTTAGTTTTGTATTATTAATAGTAACAAAGTTTCTACTTAACGTCTTAATCCCTTCAATAAATTTACCAGTTCTTTAGGGAAGATCTAATTTCTGTAATGACTAAACCAAGGGAATAGGGACAATTTGGCTGATGTGAGTATAAATGTTTTTCTGGACCTGTGGCATGAAAGTGATACATACAGCATTGCAAAAGTGACTCCTGCCCACTTTCTGAACCCAAACTATAGATCTCATGCATCCAGTCTGTTTCCTTCTCATCCTTTTAGCAACTGGATCTGTGCAGAGGGGTACAAGGTATGAAGTATGGATTACACAAAGCCAGAATCTCCTCAGTTAACTCATTTGGCTTCTTCCCCAATCTTTTTTGATGTTTCAGTGGAAAAAATGGGATGATCTGGACTGTGCAGCAGTCAACAGAAGATATTTGTTTGAATTCCGATTTTGGCAAACACTCCCATGAATGTGGCTTGGGGATGTAAATGGTGTCTAGTAAAGCCAGCTGTATTTTGTTAGGGTCACCTCCAATGGTGGTAATTGAGCCAGCTCCATTTAATAGCTCTTTAATTCCCCTCCCCTTCAGTGTCACATTGAATAAAAAGTTCTCATTTTTATTTTCTTTATGCTTTATTTCAAAGCTAAATGGACTGTACATATTACTGGTCTTAATCCTTCATGGAACTAGTGCAAATTGACATTTTCCACATCCCAGGGTAAGACAAAGATTAATTAAAACATCATGCTACCCCATTATCCTCCTTTTTAATTTTGTTTCTAATTCCCATGCAATTTAAGCTAACTTCAAAATTATTCCTCTTCCAAATATGAATAAATCCGAACATCAGACTCTCACAAAAACCCCAAAAAAACCCTCAGGAGATCTTCATGCATTGGTAATATGCATGACCAAGTGATGATAGGAAATTTCCCAAGACATCCAGTTCTCTAGCAAATCCCAGGCCAGTTTTGCAGAGTTCAGATAAATAAAGATGAATGCCCAAACTTCTAATTGCTCATCCAATTAAAGACTGTGAATCATAGTCATATCCATCTTAAAGGATTACCAGGAAGAAAAAAGCAGTGGAGTTGTGGGGAAAGATGACTGGGAAATCACTCTAAGGCTCCCTGTTTTCAATATATTACAATTTCATCTTATATGGAAAGATATTATATTAGTTATTTGTATGTGTGTTTTTGTGTGTCTTCTCAACCATAACAAACAGGCACAATAGAACAAGTTAATGTGAAATGAAAGTTTTCACAGTAAGGGCTCTCTCTCTTGAGGGGCATTGAGGAGGTAGGAAAGGATGATGAAAAAATTTGCTATTGCTGTCTCAGACTTTTACCACTTTCACTATTGGCCATAACTCTGAGGAGAATATCTTTTACTTCTGCTAATTATTATTAAGTGGAGAAATTAGGCACATTAAAAAGAACAGAAAAAAATGATGCAAGTAAATAAATGATCCTTACTATTTCTGAGGTTGAATTGTAAGTTTATTCAACTCGGAACTGCTTGAAGTTTGAAGAATTACAGATTAAATATCTTGTTCTTACCTTTTCCTTTAAGCATCTGACTCTACTACACAAATCTTTATTTTTACTGTTTATAGGATTTTTTGTGTTCTTAAATAATCAAGAAACAGTCTGGGGCACCATCCAGACACCTTTCATATGCCACTTAAGATAAGATCCTTACCATGGATGTGGAGATGTTTCCACTCCTGACTTGGGTAAGTCCAACAAGCTCCATGCTAGGGGAGGACTCAGAGTGTCACAGCTCTGCTTCTTCTCTAGTAACCATGGGCAGATAGAGAAAATACAGGTGTGGACACTGTGATGAGGGTGGTAGAGAGCTGTAAAGGTCATGGGTTCATCTCTACCACATTGCATGGGGACACAGGTGGTGTTCATGGGAAGGAAAACATGGGTCACACAGAGAGGGTCAAAAGGATTTACTTTTTTGTTGTTTGTTTGGGTGGTTTGTTGACTTTTTTTGTTGGTTTTAATCTTTTTTTTCATCTACTCCTGGTCCCATCACTTGGTCCATTGCTTTACATATCCACAGATGAATGGTACGTTTTCTCTTTGGCTTCACATTGCATAGAAGGAACACAAAAAAGGATCTTTGTTCCAATGAGGAAAGCAAGAGTGCAGCACAGTACACCCCCTCGTAACGTAGCACAGAATTAGAATTCATCTTGCCCACATGCTGCTACCGAGTCCAGTTGCAGAAAACAATGTCAGCCTTATTATTCTTCATGAAAAATCCAACACACAGTTATGCAAATCCAGAGGCAGTTATAATTTGTTATGTTTCTTTTTAGTTTTTTCGTCAAAAGTTTTATTTATTCACAGACTTGTCCTTTCCAATAATTCTTACTGTCATACTATATTAGCCTTTCACTTGTATGAATTGTCATCCATCAGAATTATCACATTATGATGTTATTAAAAGCTAAAAAATGTTATAATTAGCTTAGAACAGAGAATAGAAGATGCAATTCTGATTGTACTCACATTACACCTGTTGTAAAAGTATGTGCTGAACTGGATTGAATAATACAATTATACAATATTTGCTGACACGTAATTATACTCTCCTGACAAAAGTCAATTTATACATCAATTTTAGTGTTTGAATAACTGTTTCAAAATACATTGTTGTATTAAAAACCTCCATAATCAGAAAGTCGTGAATAGGAGAAAAATGATGTAAATTATTTCATAGTATTTTTAATATATTTTCTGTACCTTTTTAATTTATAAAATATTTTCTTGTCGTTATCCTGCCTAGTTCACAAACAGAATTTATTCTAGCACACGGCGCCAGCAAAACCCCTTATTCTTTAATTCTATTCCGTTGTTCACAGCACATCATCACTGTGTCATTGGAGCCTTTTCTAGAAATTAGTGAAGCAGTGTCATTAGGTCTTTCCAATGCAGAAGTCCCTGCTGCCTCATTCTTT
The DNA here is from genome assembly GCF_003945725.1 of Corapipo altera. Classification (NCBI taxonomy): domain Eukaryota; kingdom Metazoa; phylum Chordata; class Aves; order Passeriformes; family Pipridae; genus Corapipo; species Corapipo altera. The sequence continues at coordinate 2,136,903 of NW_020884892.1, forward strand.
TACACTTTTCTCCAAAAAAAGACATTAGATAAAGGTATTTTTTTCTTAATTTCTGTTAATAATGTTCGCTTTTTATTCTGCAGGATATGATCCAATATGATTCAATAGGAGCCCATTTTCCACCTGGAATGGATAATTTCAAGCAGTCTTAAAGGTCTCCTGGTATAGCTTGGAAAACTGCCATAACTCCCTGCCCTGCATATTCTGGAGTTCAATTCCACCTACATGCACTGCAGGACATGCAACTGGAGGTGCATGTGTATCACAGGTTCTTTTTCTATCCATGGACACAGCATTTCTTTAAGAAATTAGTTGGAAAGTCAATGGTGCTGGAAAAACTATTGTCTTTCTGTGCAGTATTGTAGGAACTTATGTGCTACAGGGAAGAAGAGAGGGAATTGCATGAATAAAAATACATGCTGCATTGGGGACACTGGAAATGACAAATGTTGCTTCAGGGAAAAAAAAAAACACAACACACCACAAAAAACTGCAAATCAAAACAAAAAAATCCCCATAGATCGTGCAACACTTTTTCCCTTTCTGTATAGAAATCCCTACTTTTCACTTTTTAAATTTTCATTTTCTTGAATAAATAAACTGCTTTTCTTGTTAATGCTTTTGTAGCTCATTTCTTTTCTTTGTAGTTATTACTAATCTGTATAAAATTTTAGAAATAATGATAAAGAAGAGCAATGTCACTCGGGTGCTGCTGCTTTGAATAAAAATGGGTTAGCAAAGAACAATACTGGTAAAATTAAAAGCACTGCTATTAATCAGCTGACCCGGCTGTTATTAACTCCAAGTCACTTGTGAACTGGATAATCTAAGCAATTATTAAAGCATGAATGTGAATTTAGCTAATGCCCTCGTCCTCCACATCATTATCTTAGGCATAATCACCCTTTGGTCCTTGAATGTCTTTTTCATTTGAGTGCTGAAAATCTCAGCATGCTATTTTCTTTAATGACTGCAAGACAAGGTAAAATTCCTAGCTAACATGGATCCTATGTTTTCCAGTGTTCATCTGGCGTATTTAGAGGTTTGCTATGCCATTCATAAAAAATGTAAAAATATATGAACAATGCATTTTGCAGTAGCAATTTTGCACTGAAAGATTTTAGGTCTAAAATTAGACCTTCAAGTGCCTCATGTAAGCTGTGGGAAAAGAAGACTTTGCAAAGACAGATTTATTCCATCACGGAAGATGTTGAAGGCAGGTTGGATAAATTGCCCTCTTCCAGTGCCTCTCTCTTTCCACTGCCTGCAGAAGGTTCCACAAGTAGTCAAGGCTCAATGTCTGTGCTGAATATTGAACCCCATCCCAACCTGCAGAGAGGGCTGAGTGAAGAGGCAAACACTGTGGTCTCATCCCTGACAGTGATCCATTGTGCAGGCTGAACAAGGCACTCTTTGCAGTCCCCTCTTCTCTGTCCCCAGGACCTTGTTTTTTAAGTATTTCACGGTAGTGATTCTTCAGCCCTGTCTCAGTTCCTTTCATCACTATAAAAAAAAAATAAAAATCCATTACAGAGTTCAGGCTGTTCCACTCTCCAATAACATTCTTTCTTAACCAATTATTGTTTCCTTGAATCCTACATGATAAGATTTAAAAAGGAGCTGCCACAACTCTAGATACACAGGTAATGCCTTGTAATTCAGTTTTAAAATTACTCAAATCTACATCTATAAGTAGAATTTGTGCTTGTGTGTGTGATTGTTGTTATGACCATCACCTTGTACATAACAGAGAAGTCATATCCCTTTTAAATGTCATGGTAGGAAATAACTGAAGTGTATGTGTTCCAATGTTGCTCTACAGGAAAAGAAAAATAATAATTAAAAAAAATTAAGAAGGGAAAGGGAAGGGGCTAAGTCCTTCACTTTGGTGCTTCTTGAACTCATAGTAATAACTATTATTTGAGGCAATCTGTCATAACAGTTATAATGGCATCAGTATTCCTTTTGTTAAAATTTAAAGAAATAATTTCAACATAACTCTTAAATTGAGGGAAAAAAACTGGCAGGCACGTGTGGTTTATCCAAAGATGGCAGCTCAGCAATGGGTGGGTGTCAGAGACTGAAACAGTTAATGATTTACGCATTCCAAGAGACTCCTGCAGGCTTTTGACTTTCTGATGAGTAACTGGGCCCATTCCCCTCCAGCGGTGGCGGCCGGATGTGAGTGCTGCGGGAGCTGGGGGCGTTGCTGGGAGCCCCGGGGAGAGTTGGGAATACTGGAGTGTAGCTATTAAGCCCCGAAAGGCGGGAAGAGCCAAGTTTATCATGTCTTCTGTATGAATTCCGCTCCAAAAGGGGGACATCAACCTATGAAAACAACTCTCCGCCCTGGGGGAGGTGCGAAGGATATGAATTTTGACTGGTGACTTTGGGGATTTTGGCGGGGTTTTTGCTTTTCCTTCTCCCCCCACCATCGGCGGATCAAGACATCGCTGGATTCAGTGGGTGGTGACTATCTCATCTTCTCTTTCTTTTCTCGCTTTTCCTTACTCTTATTCTGTCTTTCTTTCCCCTATGTATTTTTCTCCTCCCCAGAAAGGTTATGACAGCACCCAAGATGTTAGCATATTTATTGATACAAAATTGTTAAAATAAATCTTGCTTTAGACACCGATTATTTAGTGTTATTTCGCTTTAATCCACCCCAAAGGAGTTATTAATAAAGTCTGGGTTATTCCCTCCCCCCCCCTTTCTTGGGGCGGGTCGTAACAGTGGGAAGAGAGTATTAATAAGTAACCTAAAATTGAACTCCTAGAATCAAAGAATGGCTGGTGTGTAAGGGACCTTTAAGATCATTTCATTCCAACCCCCCTGCCATGGGCAGGGACACCTTACACTAGATCAGGTTGCTCAGAACCCCGTCCAACCTTTGAACACTTCAAAGGATGGGGCACCCCAACTTCTCTACTGTGACCTCTTTTGTTCAGGTGCTTTCTTTTCACATTAATGACTGTATCGCCCTACCTTGCTTCTGTTGACATTTTACATGTCCTAGGGTTTACCACTTGGCCTCTAGAATTTGCTAGAGAAAACAGGGGTTTTCTGCAAGTCAAACTTGATATCTACGTGTTTTGTACTTACCAGTTCACATCTATCAGTTCAGGTATCCTAGGGAATTTCAGGTGGTTCTTGATGCCTTTATTTGACAATTGAGCTTAGTCTCTGATGAGCTGTAATTTTCCACAGACTAGTTATTCAGCTTAAAGCTTTTGAATTTCTTGTTTCCTTGTGATTGTCCTCCTGTTTGTTATCTGCACTGAGACCCATCTATTATATTATATTAGTGTTATGACTTAAACCTGAATGAGAGCAAATTACAAGCTATTCAGTGCAGTTTTTTGAATCCAGAGAATGACTTAGCTGCCTAAGGACAGGCCCTGGCACTTTTTGAGATGAGCTATGGCAGCTCACAAAGGGATTCTGTGTTGAAATAGGTAATCTCTGATTATCTAATGTGTTTTATATATCATGAGATTACTATGTGCGGGCAAATGGCTAAGTTCCTAGTGATTACTATATAGATATTTGTATATGAACCAATCATCTGTTGTGAGTTAACCCCAATAGGCAACTCAGCCCCACACAGCTGCTCCCTCACTCCACCCCAGTAGGATGGGGAGAGAATCAGAAGTGTAAAAGGGAAAAACCCTGGGGGTTAAATTAGGCACAGCTAAATCACAAACCATGCATGCAAGAAAAGCAAGACAAGGAATTAATTTCCATGTCCCATGGACAGGAAGGTGCTCAGCCATCTCTAGGTAAGCAGAGCTTCAGCACGTGTAATGGTGACTTGGGAATTAAAAATCCATAACTCCCTGTGTCCCCCCTCTTCATCCTTCCCCTCAGCTTTATATGCTAAGCATGACACCATAGAGCATGGAATATCCCTTGGATGAGACCTGATCAGCTGTCCCAGCTCTGTCCCCTCCCAGCCTCTTTTACACCCCCAGCCCCCTCAGTGGGGAGGTGGTGTGAGAAGTTGAAAAGGCCTTGATGTTATGAAAGCTCCGCTCAGCCATAGCTGACAGCAATATCCCTGTGTTATCAACACTGTTCTGGTCACAAATCCAAAGCAGAGCATCTGATGAGCTTCCATGAAGAAAGTTAACTCTATTCCAGCCAAAACCAGGATACCATCCTTTAAAATGTGTGGAGAAGAATGACAGAGTAGGGTGCAGTTGACACATTTAGGTTCAGCTATACCAGTCCCTGTGAGGATTTACTTCTTTCCATTTCATGTAACAGGATCCCACACATCTAAATTGTAGAAATATTTGATAAAGTGTAAGTTTCACTTTATCATTTCACTTTATACTAGGTTGTGTAAGTGAAGATGCAGCTGCTGTGGTTCTGCATCTCACACATGTTATTTATCTAGATTCATGAGTGTGATGGCTAGAACAGCTTGAGATGTTTCTGATCCAAAAGTAAGGAAACCTTGTTATATACAGCTATTCCCCTCACTGTACTCAATTTTCAAATAGTGTAGAAAATTAGGTAGAAAGTCTGCTGTCAGCATATCATGATCTATATTGAATTGAATAGCCTTTAGACTGTCTTATAAAGAGATATTATATTGTCTCTATATTATTTTTTTATTGCATTCTCATTCCTTGATTCTGGTATTGTATGGTCCAATTTCATCTAAAACTTGACGCTAAGGAAATTGAAATCAACGTTGTCAATGGGATAGATTTTTTAAAAGTCAGTTATTAAGAATTTATTTTACCAGAAAAAAAATACTTTCTGTATTGTCAGTTTTCCTTGGGATTTATTGACTTGCACAAATATCACTCGAGAGGGAAAACAAATAAGTTTCAGACTTACCAGTGGATTGGAATTTATAGCTACTTACATCGATCAGAGATTTAAAAGAAAAATGAAAACTGCTGAACAAAAAAACAGTGACACAAATAGCTCCTAATGACCTAAATGATTTAGGCCTCAATAAACTGCCTTGGCACAATGGAAAGCTAAGAGTGTGTTATTAAAACTTTTCAAAAAAAACTTCAGATTTTTTTTATCTCTAGAAGAATATGCAGATTTATAATTTTCAGTAGTAGACACAAGTGTGATAAAAAAGTGTTTTCTAAATGTTGATAGGAGACAGGTTTTGGATAAAACATGCATTTTACAGATGAAAAAATTAAAATTTTACTAAAATCTAGAGTTTGAAACAAATATTACCTTGGCTTACTGAACAAGATATTCCTGGAAGAACAGGAACATAAGAAAAATAGAAATATTTTAATAAAAGAGAAAATATTATTGTATCAATAGAAAATAACTGACTATAAATGAAAACATATTTATATAGAGACATAAAGTTATTCAGGTTTTTAACAGACTGCCAGTTTAAGAATTAATTGGTTTTAATTACCAAATGATTACGAAAGGCCAATAACTGCAAAATGTATTTCTGAAGGCTTGTTTTCTAATTCCAATTAAAGTATAAGCTTTCTTATTATGCATCGTTTTCCACTTGAAAGAAAGAAATAAAACCTCACTATCTTTAACGGAGAAAAGACATAAAAGAAGTCTTTTCTCTTTTCGATAATGATGAATGACTGAACGGTGGTTGAGAGTGTTCAAAAATTAGTTAGATGGTCTTAAATTAATATATTTATCATTCTCTCCAAATGACAATGTTATAGACAACAATTAATAGTGAAATGAAAGGTAAAAGTGCAGTAAAGCTGGCTCCAGATGCAATTTGAAGGGAGGCAAGTGACTTAATATGGATGAACTGAACAGGATGAATGTGTAATGCCACCATACTGTGGGCAACAAGAAAGTATTTTCACTTTCTTCAATAAAATATGTTTTTCATATAATCTATGTGAAAATAATTTAATCACAGTGTCTATGATTTGTACACTAGGTACAGTAGTCAGCATTTGGACACACTATCTTAGCAGAAATCTAAATATAAATTTATACACAAAAAAGACCTTTTGGCATCAGGGTTGAGACATACTGTGTCTCAAAAGGTTCAATTTATTTAAAATTCCATATAACTAGAGTTTAGTGAGCAGGAAGTTAAAATTCCCCTTTTTTTTGGTGCAATCCCTGCACTTTGCCATGGTGTTCTTAGATCATGTTTGCTGTTCCTTCAGAGAGTGAGGACATCTCATTTGAAATATGATGGATGACCATGGAATTTCCAAACACCACCGTGGTACATTTGTGTAATGCCCTCATTGATTTAAAGGTTAGAAGATACACTGAGTGAAGATGTGGACCCACCAGTCACTGGAGTATTAATTAGTGGGGCAATGAGAAAGGCTAAAAGCACATTTAGTAAAGTGGATTTTTATTTGGGTTACTCAATGGCTTAACTATGAAAGAATTAATATAAATTCTTCCCATTTTGAGGTTTAGATGACGCAGTACTTGCTCAGATCGGCAGCCGTGCATTTACATTTTTTGCTCTGGAGGAGATTGATATCATTTGGTAGATGCTGATCTTTTTCTACACCTTGATTGTCACTTTATGGTATTTATACAATCACGTGAGTTGAAATGCTTGTAAGGTAAACTGATATTTGACAAGGATAAAATACCTGTGTTAGTGAATTCATCTCCTTTGGAAAGAGACAGTATTTTGCTGTTTTCAGATAGCAATATTATTCTGTGTTCCTCCATTTTGAAGCCATCAACTCTATTTTTATCCATCACAGCTGTCTGATTCTCAGAGGGTAGAGATTTTAAAAGATCCATGTCTGATCAATCCTTGATGCTTCTGCTCACACAGCTGTCAGAGATATCAATTAGTGCTATTTGCCATAGTGTTTCCTTGTGACAGGGACCTTTCCTAGCAATATATTCTGTTGGTAATCATTATTCAGGCTTAAAAACATCCAGCTTTGTTCTGTGCCTGGGATTTAAGAGCCACTTGGGCACTAATTTTGACTTGTATGATACTACTGCAATCAAGTCCTGGTGAGGCAATTGTATTTTAATTGATCAGCATTATTAGTAATAATAATAGATTTATGCAACTGTCAAAATACAATTTGATTTTTAATGAGACACAAATCAGGCAGTTAGTCTGTGCAATCTAACTTCTGATTCTTGGGTAGCTGTCTTTCATTTCAAAACTATGGAGAAGAAAATCCTAATTTTTTTCTCTGATAGGCTTCCTTCTGCTTATTACCAGTTTATTTTTTTTTTCATTTTCCAGAAGAATACATTTTAGATTTCATGTCTTTGTTCCTATCGTTGTGATAAAGGCCTAACATTATGGCCATATTATTTAACTAAATATTGCCTATTTGATTCAAGTTGCTAATATAATTCTGAACTATTCATTTTAATAGAGGTTATTAGTGACAACAACAACTAAGTGGGCAAAAACCTGAAACTAATAACTGATGGAATGTCCATGGAAGTGATCAAAATCTAAAACAATAATTTTTCCAAAAAGTCATGATATTTGACACTTACTTTCAATCAGAAATAGGTGAAGAGTAAACAACAATAAAAAGAAAAATTGATGTGATTTAAAACAAAAAAATATAATGGGAAATAGTTCTGAAAAAGATTTTAGGTGTTCATGTAGTCAATTGTAAGGGAATAGGGTATTTCCTTGCACCCAGGAGGATCAATGTTACTTAAACTATATCATTTGAAGCTTAATTTAACTTTTATTTTAATTCATGGTCGATTTCTATGCAGACGCATACTTTAACAACAAGAAGTTACAGATAATCCCAATCTAAAATAAAAAGAAAAATCAATGCTCCAATTTAATTATCTCAGATTGTTTAAAAACGCTAAAACCATTTCACTGTACTTTATTTTTTTTAAAAAAAAAAGAAAGACAAAAAGGATGTCACGTTTTCTATATGTCTATGAGAAGAGTGTATTTTACCATAACAGCATTTTTTTTAATGAAGAGAATAAATCCCAAGGCATTATTTCTGAAAGTTTACTTATTGGCTTTAATTATCTGTGTGCTTGTGACTGGGATGCTTTTGTCTTTCCCTAATAGCCATTTAAGATGAAAATAAAAGAAGAATGTTTAGCAGAAAAGGTGAACTTCAAATTCCCAGAGAACATCACTTGCTATTGTCTCTGCTCAGGTTCCAAAACAGGGAAAGTCATGGCCATCCCCTTCCTCCGGCCTCCCGTGAGCTGTTTAATTCTGGATGGAAAGGTCACTCTGTCATTGCACCAGAGGTCCGTGTCCCTCTTCCTTTCCTGAGGGATGCTCAGGTCTATGAAACCATCTGCCTCTGGGGCCCACATTGTCTTCACGCTCTCCCAAATTAGGCCTTTTGGGAGATATTTTTACAAAACAGTCCTTTACATATAATGAACCCTGTTTGGTCGACTCTGAATCTAATCTATACACAAAACTTCTTTCTTTTACATAAGGACTATCAGAAATTACAATTCTTTTGTTTTATTAATGTTTAAAACCAAAGCACTTCCCCTTAGGTGTAATTCCTGTTTGTCATGTATCCCTTCAAATGAGCAGAGAGGGCTTGGTATTTAGGAAAAAAAAAAATCTCAATTTCACATTTCCATGTGCAAATGTGCAGAGCAATCCGTCTTTGGCCCTTCAGCCAAGATTTTACTTCTAGTTGTATGAAAACCTAAGCAATGTAGACATATAAACAGAGTAGTGTTAAATCTTCCTCAAGCAAACAACTGGAAACACAAACCAAATAAAAATAAATAAGGTCTATGGAATGATGACTGAAAGAGTTAGTTTTTCTCTTTAAATGGGCTGTTGATCTTCTGCATGAAGATGGTTAAATCAACCTTGTGAGAGGAACTTCACATAAATTCCTGTGAACTGTCAGGGTGGTCAATCCAGGCAGACCTATTTGAGACTACCAAGATGTTCTGTCAACCTGGACACATGACAGTACCTCTGTTGACTCTCCATCCCATTCTCTGTGCTCTCTTTTTACACTACAAGCTCTTCAGACAGGTGGCAACTTCTGATGGTGCATCTGCATGGAGCACCATACAATGCAAGGTTCCTCCTGGCCCCAAACATTGATTGAATATAAGTAATAAACACATAGAAGGATCGGATAAGTTAGAGAAAGAACATTAAGAAAACAGGATATATATATATGTGTGTGTGTGTTTATGTATATATATATACACATATATGTACATCAGGAGATATACGATCAGTGTAACCGTAGTCTTGACTAACTGGCCAACAAAAGACATGACTTAGGAAGGCAGCAACTAAGGAAGCAAACTTATTTCTGCTTTACAATTGACACAGAATAATGGATTGATATTTCAAAGTTTGTTGATTTTTCTGGCTTGAGTAAAGTGTAAAAATATACAGTCCCCAAAATATTCCTATTCTTATTGATAAAATAAAAAAAGAAAAAAAGTCATTGCTTGCTTGCTTTGTGATTTACTAAAAGATTATGCTATTTACTGTTGCTAAGAAAATAAGGGGGGGTATGGGGATGTAATTTCTTGACTCAGGACATCCCTACAGAGACATAACATCTGGTTGCTTAATGAAGTCTTCCATTTCACCTAATTTTCTACATGACTTGTCTAGAAGATATGAATCTAAACCTAATAAACACCAACCACCATTTCTGTGTCTGAGAAATTAATTTCCAAACTCCATTGTAAGACTGCAGAGCAACCAAGAGCACAAGCAAGATGCAAAAATAATATTGGTTCAGTGCATTATACTGGCAGCAACCACACTCACCTCTAACTGCTCTTTCACTTGAGAAATATGCAAATATGAAGTTGTTAAATTAACTGATTGCAAAAATATGGGATCAGTAGGGGTGTTAGCCTTGTTGTCCTGGCTAAAGTCAAGTTGCAATTAAATTCCATCTGTTTATATTATCTTGCTATTTTATTTATTTAAATAATAAATAACTTTCACTTAAGATGTAGATATTTATTTGGCTTCTAAATAGTGTGGCTTTGTGAGTGTTTCAGTATCTCCTTCTAAGCTGTCTGTATTTAAAAGAATTAGTAGATAGATCCACATGGATATCTTCCTAAACTTATAATAATTATGATATAGAAATCTCAGTATTTCTACTTGTGGTAACTTAAACTTCTTTTCGATCTTAAAAGAAGAAAAATTGATATGAGTTTTCCAGGAAAATACATAATTACTTTTCACCAGATATAAGACATAGGAAATATTTATTAATTTTTCTATGTGGGGAAATGGGTATAAGAATGCCTTAATATCTACATTAACCTCCTGGAGTCAGTTTTAGGATTCAAAATGTAGGAATCAGTGCTGGTTTGGTGCAGATATAGAAAATACTTTTTTTGATGTTGTCATTGAGCCAATTTTGTCTGAACTGGAGGGGTAGAGTCTCATATTTTGAAACCAAGGGAGATTAGTTCTACTATCTCTTCCATAACTGCATTGATAAGAGAGGGATTTACCTTGTAATGATGTCTGGCTGAAGACAAAAATCTGTTTTAATTTCCTTTCTCCCAATTCTATTCTTAAGGATTTCTGATCATAGATGAAGCAAGTTAGATCTCTTAATTTTTATTAAAGTGCTATAAGGATCCATTTTGATGAAGAGTAATTGAAAAATATTAAATCAAATACAAAATAATTTGTTCACAGATTGATCATTTATTCTTTCAGCTCTTTGAAACACCATTTCTTCTGCTCCTGGTAGAGGCATAAGATTGATATCAGTGGTGTCATATTAAATGGTTGATATCCAGGCTTTAATTAGTGTGTTGCCATGAGACCCCAAACTCTCTAAAGATTTAAGTTTCATTTTACAGATGAAGGACACCACATCTTATTGTAAGTCTTGACCTGAATGCTGATTCTGGGAGTTTAGACAGTTCTATCAATGGAAAAATGTTGAAAATGCAGGGATAAAATCACATCGTAGTGAAAAGTCTGTCTCTGGAAATGATTGTTCTATTATGCCAGTCATAAGGAGTGGTTAACACAAGTGTATACTTCAGGTAGGTCGGTATCTAGTGTCTGGTAGGAGCTCTCTGAGTCCTCATCTGCAAACAAAAGTTGTGGATGCTTAAGTAGCTCCATTTAAAAGATGTCTCATGAAAATCGGAGGAAGTCTTCTGTACAATAACAGTACAGAACCTTTTGATTAAAGCTCTTTTCATGGAATACTTTCGCTTTCAAAAGTGCTGACAGAACCCAGGAACTGGAACTGAAAAGAAAATTTCAAACTCTACAACAGGACTCAGAAAATTTTGACTGTTTAAACCTCAATGGCAGTCAATTTTGGGAACCTGTTTAACCCTGGATCATGTTCTTTGACCTAAAAGTTATCTTGACATTTCCATTTCTACCTACAGCAATGATCAGAGTAATTCCTGCCAAATTCAGGCTCCTTTTGTGTTACTGTAGTCACAGAAAAGATTTCTAAATCTATTTGCCTTGCTGGTTTGTAAACTAAACCTCATGCTGAGTTCTTTGCAGATTTAGAGTCTATTAATTGTAATAATACCAGTTTTACTTTGCCTTTGCAAATAATATTACTGTCGGATGCCATTGTTTATGAATACAGCCAAAGATAAGGGTAATTGTATGAACTTTCCTTTCACTTTCATCATTTTCATGTGATATGCCATCCTCCTTTATTTTTTGCCACAAAGACATGAAAAATACAGTAAAATGAGGCTTGAAGTTTTCAGCTTGAGCAAAGTTACAATAAAACCTATTTTCTGTGCCTTCATTTTATTTACCAAGGCCATCAACTTTGTTATTGCTAGCAGATATTTTACAGTTGACATACTTAATCTCTGGACCTCCTAATTCTAACAAAAACAATTTTTCACTTTAGAATATAGAATTGCAATAAATGTGAGAACTAATTGGCTTGAAAGAGTGCATTAGGAGTACACTATCAGGTCATTAATCGGTGTCTGAGCTCCTACAAATTCAAAAAATACTCTGTTGACTTGTAAACCACATATGAATAATAAAAACATAGGAGACTGGGCTGCTAAGATAAAACTATCATGCAGTCCCCATCCCGACATTTAAAGAATATGTTAGAAATTTAAAAGCTTTCCTTGTACCAATGATATATTTATTCCATCAGGACTATCTTAGAATCTCACACTGCTGACAGTATTCTGATTATGTCAGCTCTTTGCAGATTAGAGCTTCCTCTTTATTATTCTGATCACTTTAGAGGAAAATAAGGCTGTTTGTTGCATACAATAAGTAACCTACATTTTATTACTGGATTGTTTGGGGTTTTTTCCCTAAGATTTGCAGTTGATATTTGTTGGATCTTTGATAATCTTTAAAAACACACTAACAGGAATAGGAGATTTTTCTATTTCTGAAATTTTGATTTTTTTTTTTTTATCTTTTCTTCTACAGTTGAATTATTTGTCAAACACAAATGATCCAACAACCTTTGCTAGCAAGGACACATGTAAAATTTTGTTATGCTGCATACTGCTTAAAATAAACAACTAACTTCTAGTCCTGCTCCTTAATTTCTGCTATCAGAAATCCACAATGTTTTGCCTTTTTTGACAAGTTATTTTGTAGGTTTCAAAAAATGGAAGTGAGAGTGTTGAAGATGCTTAAACATAATTTTTTTCCTAATTTCCTCATCACCATTTTTCCACATTTTTCTTTCACCGAAACCTCCCTTTTATATTTTTTTTTAAATAAATTTGGGGTATTTTGTTATTTCTCTAAAACTGTATGGATTAATAAATGAAAACTGGAATTTAACATGTGTTTTGTTAGCTTCCAGGGTGTGTGCCAGAGTTCTTAGAGGATTTTTGGCTTTGAAGGACAGTTCTACTTGCTTTCAAAATTAAGGTCATATTGTGCTTGGTGGTAGTTTTAACTCTTGTGCCTGTAAATTCATAGAATTATAAAATGGTTTGGGTTGGAAAGGGGTCTTAAAGATCATCTAGTTCCAACTCCCCTGCTAAGTACAGGGGCACGTTCCACTAGACCAGGTTACTCAAAGCCCCATCCAACCTGGCCTTGAACAATTCCAGGGATGGGGCATCCACAGCATCTCTGGAAAACCTGTGCCAGTGTGTCACCACCCTCAGAGTAAAGAATTTCTTCATAATATCCAATCTAAACCTATTAAGTTATAATGCAAGCGGTTTAAGCCTCCAAAGCAAGATCAAAACAAGGCAACTCCTATAAATGAGATTTATAAAGCTATAAACCAGCTATAAACCAACTGTGACAACCTCTGTGTGATGGCACAAGGTTGTTCCCAGGTTCTTATGTCCAGCAAACAAACGCAAATGTTGGATATGTAATATTCTTTCCTTCTCCCTAGTTTTCACAGAGATAAAACCACTTATTCTTTGAAGGTAGGAGAGATGGCATTTTGTAAAGTCTGGTAGATACCCGGATGAGAAAATATGGTAGTAGAATGCTGCAAAATGCATTTTTAAAAGCACAAGTGGGATTTAGGAAAGTAAGGACGGAAAAATGGATACCAAAACTGACTGACAAGGTATTAAGTTGTCAAAGAGATGGCTGATGATCTGTCTATATTTTAACCTCTAAACAGGCTGATTAAATGGTTGTGATCAGTCAAAATAAAAATTTAATACATACCAATTCTTATTTTAATAAGTACTGGCCTCTGAAAGGCCCATCCAGCTCTTTCAGTACTGTTACAAAGCAACATATTTTCCTGTTATAACCTATAACCATACTCAGAAAATTGCTACTATTTTATCCTACTGTGATAGCACCAACAGTACACTAATAATTGGCATGACAAATAATAAGACAGAGTCTGAGAGCTCTCCTAAGGCTTAGGATGTGTCAAGGTGATAGGGAAAAATGTAGCACAAGTTCTTATGTAAAATACATACTAGTTATATTTACTGACTTTCTTCCCACTAAATCTAGCTTGTACCTTCTTGGCACTGCAGGTGGAGTGATCATTTGGAAAGATTTGAGAGAAAAGAAAACAGCAGTTTGATACGGTTTGAAGCTTGCTCCCTGCCAAGTCTCCAAACCTTACCACAAGAAGTCTCCCCCCACCAAACCTCAGGGAGAAGAGGGAGAAAAACAACTAAGAAAACTCGAAACGAGAGAGAGAGCTAAAGCAATATATATAAAAATATATATACACTTATGTTACAATTGAAATATATACAATTTCACAAGGGAAGAGGGAAGGGAAAGGGAACAAAACCAAAATAAAATATATATATATATATATATCCCAATCAGTAGCCCAAGATCTAGTAACTAAAGAGTTAGCAAAGAAATATCCCATCACTCTCCTTGGGACAACCGAGAGTCGCTCTGGAACGATTGCCAGCAACCTCCACCTCCCAAGGTCGACAAGGCCTTACCAGGCCTCGCTCCCCAACACGGCAGACTCAACAGCAGGGAACCTGCACCTCCAAGCTGCCGGAAGGAAAGAGAGTGAAGGCCTTCCTTCCTTTCTTCTTATAATCTGGTTTACATAAAAATCATAGGGAATACTGGGTAAATCTGGGCCCTTCCTTGGTTACAAACTGGTCACCAAGGAAGGCCTAATTCAAACTACCACATTGTTTTACACATAGTGTATTTTCTTTGACTGTGTTGGAAATAAGTTCTTAAAGACAAGAGTAAGACTTCTAGAGTAAAAATTTGTAAAAGATCTAGAGAGTGAAGACTTCAGGGACTTTTTTGGGAGGTAGGGGAAGCAAAATAGCATATTGTCTCAAAATTAGTGGGGCCAATAAAACGAATAGAAATTCGGAACATATACCAAAGTGTTACTTATTTCCGAAGAACATTTATTTTAGAAGATGATGAAGATACAAATTTGGCACTAATCAGCAACTTCTGCATGTAAGCTTCCAATATGATGCAGTTTAGAGGTAAAAAAAAAAATTGCAGAAAAAGTAAAATCAGACAAGATTTTAGGGTAAGGTAAAAGAGGATGAACAGATATTTAACTCCAGCCAGCGGTCTAAGCCCCACACAGCTCCTTGCTCACTCCCCTGGGGTGGAAGAGGGGAGAGAATCAGAAAGATAAAAGTGAGAAAACTCATGGATTGAGAGAGAGAGACAGTTTAACAGCTAAAGCAAAAGCCATGCACAAACCCAAAGCAAGCCAAGGAATTCACTCACCACTTGCCACAGGCAGGCAGGTGTTCAGCCATCTCCAGGACAGCAGGGCTCCATCACACATATTGGGGACTTAGGGAGACAAACATCATCACTCCAAAAGTCCCTTATTTCTTCTTCTTCTCTCAGCTTTAAATGCTGATCACGATGTCCCTTGGGTCAGGTGGGGCCAGCTGTCCCAGCTATCCTCCCTCCCAACTCCTTGTGCACCTCCAGCCTCCTCACTGGTGGAGTGGGATGAGGAGCAGAAAAGACCTTGGCTCTGTGCCAAGCTCTGATCAGCGCTAACAAAAATATCCCTGAGTTATCGACACTGTTTTCAACACAAATACAAAATACAGCCCCATATCATGCCTACTGGGAAGAAAATTAACTCTATTCCAGTCAAAACCAGCACAGCAGGAAAATATGCTAAAGCCTTTAAAAATAACGTAGATTGTTGTACCCAGCAGGACTTTGGTTTTGGCTCTTAGACATTGGTACCTCTTTGCCAAGACAGTGTTACTCCACCAGTTTTTGTTGGACCTTTCATGTAATCCACTTCATTTTCAAAGAGACAAATCTAGTAAAAACATTAGGGTGTT
>NW_020884892.1:2152596-2202904 GCF_003945725.1 Corapipo altera
TTATTTTATTTACTTTTAATCCCAGGATTTTTTCACACTAAATTTTATTCAACTGGAAAATCTAGCTCTGGATAAGAAAAGCACTGATTCAGACCCTTCAAAGTTTTAAAACTGCTCTTTCCTAGAAACAAGTAGATGATTAATGTTGACACTTGACTGTTCCACTATAACCACCATATCTCCGAAAAAGGGCAGAGGAGTTACACTTATCTGGGAAAGTAAATGAGAGATGAGTTCATCTCTCATCACTGGTTTTGTAAAGCATATAAGGAATATACAATAACAGAAAGATAAATCAAAAGACTTACTATTTTAATAGATGGTGTATATTAGACTGTGGATTACTTTCTCCTAAAACTGAACCTATTATTCAGCTGTAAAATACTGTAGAATGAAGCAGGTCATCCATCACTGAAATGCTCATCAGACAAGAAACAATTAGAGAGTGACTGTTGTCCTGAAATAATGAGGCACTGATTGTATGCTTCTGTAGCTGAATAATGAAATATAAGAGGAAGAAAATTGGAAAATAAAAGTGGTTAAAGGGAAAACGAAATATTTCCTAGCATAGCTCAGAACTAGATTTTGGGTTATGAGCGGCTACTGCGGGAAAGTAAAAGAATGACTTAATGTCATTGTAATCTTGCTTTCTTGGCCTTCATGTAATGGGGAATTTTTCTTCCAAGGCATTTCTTATTATTGCACTGCATGTTGGTTCTGCAATGCAAACCGTGTACAGTTCTAACTTGAGGATATAAACATAGAATTCATGTAGCTTCATCTATGGTGCAGCCAGAGTTCTGGAAACAAGAGTTATGCTCATCCCTTTTTTCTGACTCTCATAAAGATAACCTAATTACTTCATGTGGAGGTGCCTGAGGAACTGAGAACACTGCCTTTGACAGTTACCAGCATTGCCTCTTTGTTTCCTTAAATCCCCACCACTCTCTGTCTTCTGCTTGTTTTTATCCTCAATAAACTTAAGTTTCTTATTTTATTTTTTAACATAGATACCCCAGTATAAGATGGACAAAAGATTCATAAATAAGCATAAGGTTTTTTTTTAACGGAAAATTCCTTACTCCCTTTTAGAATTAAAATAGTTCAGAGACTTTCAATATTAATTGAAAAAGATTCTCCTAAAAGTGTCCACATTTGATCAGCCAACACCACTCATTATGCCAGATGTTCTAAAGAAAATGGTATGGAAATAAGGGAAAGTATTATTAGAGGAGGTGAATGTATAACAACTAGTTTTAAGATTAAATAACAATGATTATTATATGTTATGACTTAAAATTACAGACTAAAATAAAAGACTTGAGTAAGCAAACTGGAAGCTGAAATTCACAGGATGAATGGTGCTAGTTACATTGATTTATATTTAAGATCTTCTGACATAAGCACAAACACAATGCATATTTCTGTATTCTCTTCATAATGCTCATTTTTACACATGAAAGCTTAATTATGAGGACACTTATCCCAGACACACAGACTTTTTAATAAGAAACATAAATGCCTATCTTAAGGTTGTAGATGCAACTTGTAGGGTTTTAACCCTGATGATAGAAAAAGCTCAGATTTTTTTTTTCGTTTGTTTGTTTGTTTGTTTGTTTCCTTTATTTTGAACTCTTACAGACACATTTTTTCATGGACTCTGGAAACTTTACCCTCAATCACACCTCCTGCCAGCTGCTAAGAACCCTGTTGCTGTTGGTAGGGGATTAATGCCTTAACTCTCTGGTGGATGGTTGTTAATGTGTATTACTGTGTCATCTACATAAAATAAAAGTCTGTGCTGAAAGCAGTTTAGGATTGACATTGATGTCATTAACACGTCTCACTTGCACTGCCCTTTTATACTGCATTAAGTCTTCAATGACAGGGTGCTGGTTGCCTTTTTCCTAAGAAGACTGGTGGGGTTATTGGCCATTGGTCAAAAGTTTGAACTAAAGGTGATGAGCACAGCTCTTGATGATCACTGTGGGAATGGGGGTCCAGGAATTTAGAATGCAGTGTGTGGTTTGTCTATTGACCAGTTAGATCATTTGTTTGCAAATCTTTTTCCTCTACTGTACCAAGAAGGGTTTTAACACTCTCATATCTCAAAGAGGCAATGATGTGACAGGAAAGACGATATAAATGCTGGCTTGATTATTCTTATTCAAATGTTCCATGGAAAAGAAAGAATGTTCTGTTTGCTGGGCTTCCTGGTCTCTCTGTCCAAGAGATTAAATAAATGGCTTATAACTATAGCATCTTGAAACCTGTCAAAAAGAGAATGAAGTGAGGCTTATTGAAGCATTAGCTTGCTTTTTGCATGCTTCATTTGGGAAAAGGTGCACACTGTTTATCCCTGCCTGGAGTTTGCCAGTACCATCCCACATCACCTGACTAGGTAAAGTTTGAACCCTATCTCCGGATCTCAGTCTGCCGGAAATATGCCTGTCAGTTAAGAACTTCCATCAATGTGAAGTGATCAGAAACTCCACCAATTAGAGAGCCTATTTTGTCCTTTGCTCTTGTCATGTCTTTTTCTTTTGTTTTGTTTTTCCTCCTGCAAGTCTGCCATGAAAATATTTAGTTTTGGAAAAAAAAATGTTTAAATAGCAAGCTTAATTTATTTACATTTCCAAATTCAAATAACTTAAAAAAAATCTATCTAAAAGAAGTGCAGGTTTCTCATTTCAGAGGTCTTCTGGTAGCTCAGTATCATTTCAAAAAGTGAAGAAGATATTGCAGTAACTTTTGCAAGAAATCCCAAGGCCCACACACATCAACTCTTACTGAGCCAAAAAAACCCCCAGAACAACACAGTCCTTTTAATTTTCCATTTGCAAGGTTTTTCTCAAAGCAAGATGCTTTGATTCTTGAATGAGCATGCATACCATTCCTGCTGCTAACATTCAGTTAGTTTTTGTCATCTGAAAATTTTTCTTCGGGCTTCTGCTCAAAATTTCCTATAGAAGTGACATCCAAACTCTTCTAAGATCGCAATGCTTCTACATATATTGAGACACAATGACAACCCATGCCTGACTTGTTCCACTGAGACCATGTTAAGTGGCTTTTAAAAAAAGTCATTTAGAGGTTATTTGTGGTTCAAGGCTTCTCTAAGCTGACAGTTGTTGAAAGTAGGGATGATATGTCTGGTGAAAGCTTAGCGTGTTTGTGACTTTCCTATGTCTGATACTGATAACTGAGGAAAGAAAAACATCTAACCTAGACTGACCAATAGTAAACTTATCAATAATTTTTAAAGATTTTTTTTTACTATTTGGAATGGTGATACAATAAAATTGAATTCAAGAGGGGAAGTAATTAATAAATTAATCTTTCCCTCACTTCTGCTATATGTTTTGCAGCATCTTTCTTTCAATATCTGGGTTTTAAGCATATTTCTTTCTATGTTTCACACATGATTACATTCAGAAAGACATCAAAATTTTCTTTTTTTTTCTTTCTTCCCCCCCCCTTCTTTTTTTTTTTTTTCCCCAAAGTGTGTCACTGGATCTTTAGCTTCTGCCAAGGCTTTGACAAGACAGGCATGTGCAACATCAATTTGACATCACGTCTGCCAGGATGATGCTGTAAAGACTGGACAGGGATTTCTATCAGATCTTGAAACTGCCATGTCAGGGAGAAAAGGAAGGGAATAAATGGTTTGAATAGACTAAATTGTGGTAAAGACAAAATGAAAAAAAAATGTATCCTAATAGCTCTGTTAGAGTGGCAACTACAAATCTCAGCTACATGATGAGAGAGTGGACTTGTTAGGTTCTCCACACAGAGAGGTATTTGAACACAATCTTTAGGTGGTAGATGAAGAAATGCCCAGAAGTAAAGCGATTTCAACAGAATCAAAATATAATAAAAAATATTTTCAATAAGAGAGATAGGACATATGTAATTTGTGATATTACAGAAATCAAATAGAAAAGAGATCTTAGGTTTCTGAACATCTCTCTAGCATTCCACTAATTCATGTATCCAAGCACTAATTAACTGTTATGTATAAAACACTCTCTATATTTATTTCAATCAAATTTTGATTTTCTAAAAATTCAAGACTTTTTCAAAACTCTAAACATATTTCCTTATATTTATACCAGTGGCAAAATCAAATATCTGTATGATATATTCACCTCAAAATTTCTTTGTAATAAATACACGATGCTACCTGTTTTATAGTCACCCTGAGAAGTTTATGAGATTCCAACTGACACTGATTTTTAGCATTAAATTATAGTCTTTATTCACCAGATATTGACTCCAATATCTCTTGATTTTTTGGTCAATGAGGATGGATAAATGGTCATAGGAGATATATGAGGTGATTTTATTGACTAATGGGGAGGGATGGGTCATTCAAAAGACAAAAAAATCATATTTTATGATATTCTGGTACATGTCCAGTTTGAGTAACTTACAATACTTCCTCTTACAGCTCAATGATACTAAACTGCACGCTGGGATTAGAACAGCATTCACACAAATGCTCTGAGTTCATAAGGAACACTTGTCCTATTTGTATGAACAAATATTTTGATAATTTGAGAAATAAAAAAGTTAGGAAGTGAATAAGTGTCAGGTGAATTCCAATACTGAATTGATAACCTAAAAAAAAAAATCAATATTTATATATGTAAAGAGTTGTCTTTCCATTAGCATATATCAGTAATTAGTTCTATGGCTAAACTCATATATGAATTGTGGATCTGAGGAACATGTTGTAGTCCAAGAAACATTAAGAGCTGGCCATCAGGGTCTTTGGATGAAATAATCTCTGAAGCACCTTAAAACTAGTGAATGTGGCAAAGTTTTGTTCTTTCTAACAGTGGGACATATTAAGATTTAGTCACCTGGTATGGAGGAAAAATCAGATCTCAGGCTTTATTCCTGGAGTTTACTGCACAAACTGGAGTGCAAACATCATCGACAAGATGGATAACAAATGACTAACCAGTTTCCTGGGATTCCAAAAGCCTGGGAGAGCTGAGGAATCAAAAGGTGTTAGGTGAGATTTTGAAATTAAGTAGAAAATGAGAAACAACCACGTCTGGGACTTGAAGGTCTAGGTTAGGTCTTTTGTAGCAAGCCTTTTTCCTGCTCTTGATTCCGAGAAAAACAAAAGTTATTACAGAGAGAACATAAAAACTGCTAGGAAATAGGTTTATTTTTGGTGCAATTTTGGTGCAATTTTTCTAACAGGGACAATTTTCATCTTCTTACCAAAAGGAGGTGAGATTCTTATAAGAAGACCCCTATATGTATAAGGAAGTTTATTTAGGTTTAAAATTGATTCTGTATATTTGGATTATGTAATTTATTAGCTGAAACATTCAATTAAATATATAGTGACAAGACTATCTATAAATAACAACATATCTTTCCTGTTAGTGAAAGCACATAGTATTCTCTCTTACTCAGCATAAGTTCAAGAAACAAATTTAGAAAAGTATAAAATTAAAGAGTGGCTGCCACAGAGGTTTTCTATCATTTATTCTGAGGGGGTTCCTCTGGCATATGAAGGCAGTTTTTCCAGACAGAGTTTTTTCAAAGGAACTACAGTTGAACAAGAACAATATTTTGGGGAGTGTTAGGGGATACTGCACATGTTGCTGCTTGTACACATCTGCACAGACACTTAGAAATACAACATACACAATTGAAATTCAATGGAGAAAAATAAAATGCATCTATGAATTATGAAATCAGCCACAATTAATGAATGGAAAAATTGGTTTACTGCTGGTAGCTGATAAACAAACTCTTTCTCACCTCTAGTGCTGAAGGGAAAGATTACAAAGGGACTTGAGACCTAAAGCAAGTGAGAGGTTCTGTTCACGTGCAGTTTTCTGATGACCCCATAAAATTGTTGTTCACTTCCTTCACGGTTATTAAAAAATCAACTACTCATTGCAATAGTTTGTTAAGTGAATTCTATATGTAGTCCTAAAGGTTTTTCTGTTTTATTCTTTTTTTTTTAATGACCATTTGGTTTTTTGTTTGGGCTTTTTACACTGTTCATTTAGAGTTTTGATGCTAAATCCTGTCACATTTTCTATTTCAGTAGGTCATAAAAAAACAGAGTACAGAAGCATAGAGTAAAGAATGAGAATTAGCTTTATTTGGTTATTCCAGGGCAGAATTTGTTCATATCCTTTGTGATACTAAGCCCCAACTTGTCTTGAGGCTCAGCTATGCAAAGTACTTGAAATCCATGGCAATAAACAATCCATTTCTGCTATTAAACAAAACTATTGAAAATATCACTCTGTGGTGGATGAGTGGAACAGGGAATTTGGGGATAGGATCCATTGTATCTGTTTGTTGATTATAAAATATAACTATCTACAGCTGAGCTGGCTGTTTAGGTTTCCACTATGGTCAATGGAGCTTAATCAATGCAGTCAATAGAGCTTAATGTGATTAATTTGAACAAATGTGTTTATTTTAGGGTGAGATAAACTTCTCAGACCTCATTCTGTTGAGTTCATTGACTAGTCCCCCACAGATTCGAAGAAGAAACTCAGAGTAATTTGGTCAGATGCCTCAACATCGAAGAAATCCATGGGTAGTTAAATGAACCCTGGAGTTTGTGATGCTCAAAATCACAGAGCACATAATCTTTAGTGGGTAGGTCTTCTGAATTACAAAATAAAGATTTCTCTGTTTGAATTATGCTAGTTCTGGCATGATAAATAATTGGCAGCAGGCGGAAAAAAAAAAAGAAAATCCATATCAACAAAACTGGGGCATTTGAAAAAAATGGAAAAAAAAGTGTCTTCATGACAAAGCTGGAGGGTATAAACATCTTACCTTTTGCAGAAATATAGAGTGCCCATGCAGATTTCCTGAGTACTTAACCTTGATTTATGCATAATTTGAACACTTCTTTGGATACAGAATATGCACCATGTCACCACAGGCTACTCCTGCCTCCTTCCAGCAGGCATTGTTATTTTGAATCAAGGAAAACAGAAATGGCTGGGAGCAGTTTGTGCTGAACAGTAGATGGAAATAAGGTTTTTCCAGGGTTATATTCCCAAGATAAAATCTGCACCTAGTCTCTGTAATTTCTTGGGACAAAGGATGTCAAAATATAAGTCACAAAAAGATCCTTTTTCTGCTTATTTTATGTTTGGTTTTTTGGTTTTGTTTTTTTTTTTTTTTTTTATTCTCCCTCTATGTCCTCTGCCTGTTACAAGAAACTCTCGCTCTCTCTGCATTTTCTATATTTCTTTTATATTATTATATGTCAGTTATCTCTTCTTCCATCTGAAGAATCTCAGTCTCCTCAACCTCTCCTGGCATTGAAATCATCCTGCAGTTTTGATCATGTGTTATTTTTGTCTATTTTGTTTTTTACAACTTCATTATATTCTTTGCAATAAAATAACTTCTGTCCTACAAGAGCTTTCCAAATACACAATTTGCTAACAAACAATAAACTAAGGGATAAGTGTTTCTTTAGAAACTGATCCCGCAACAGAGACTCCAGCTCATGGTAAAGAGCACTGATATGGAGGTTCACAGATTTCCAAGTTAGCTGGGTCTGAGCAGGACCTGATCTCTTCCTCCTGAGGCTCAGGCTCCCAGAAACACCCCTGAGTACAGATTGCTTTCCCAGTTCCTTTTCTGTGGTACTCTACTGTCATGACCTTGAAAACAACGGAAAAGCTTCCCAAGCCTCTATCAGAGGACAGTTTCAGACCAGCTTTCAAATAAGGATTTACTTCTCTGGGTAAAGGAAAGTATAAAGAGAAGAGTTGCAGGATTTCCCTTATTTACTCCAAGCACAAGAATTGTGGCTTCTCTTGAGTTTGTTAAACAGATAATCAAAATCTTTGCATTGGTTTCCCTTTTCAGATCATCCCAGGATTTGTTCAGTGTGACTGTTGGAAAGTACATCCTTTGATGCATTTGCCCCATTCTAGATAGTTTTTCTTTTCCAATAATTGTGTAGTTTCTTTGGCTAAGGACACTTAAGAGTATTTCCATAAGCAACTTGCTATCCCTCAGCTCCTCAGCTCTCTTTTGTACTTGTATATTTCTGATTTTTCTTAGAAAAGTTATTGAAAACACTGTCATATCTGTTCAAAACCTTACTGTCCCACCCATGTAGAACATGGTACAGATGGGCCCTGCTCCAGGATTTGTTGTCTATTTCTACTACAAAATGAAGGATTCATCTCCTGCTCATAACATTAGTCATAAATGTTACCCTGTGTGTCAGTTGAAACATTTATCCTGAATTTTATAAGAAAGATGAAAAAATGCAAAGTAGGCATGAAAGCTTGGCTTCTAAAATGCCAGTCTCCTGTTTTGAGTTTCAAGCCATTTAGAGTGAGGTTATTGAAAGAATATCCATTCAAACAGAAAGGATTTTAAAGACGTGACCATTTGCGTGAAACAAAAGTGTAAAAAATGAATAATTATTATATAACTGGGAAAAAATTGCTCTTTTCCTTCTCAATATCATTTTTATGATTTACTTAAATGTGAAAATTCCTCCTGAAGGTGCTTAACTCCATGTTATCTCTATTAAGCTCGTTTCATAGATATGTCACCTCTAACTCCTTAACATATACACACATGATAAAACCAGAGTCCTTTGTAAGAAAACTCCACTCAGCCTTGGTCCCCCACACCTCTTGGTACTCATTTCTCTGTTTTCCTGCCTGATTTTGTGAGTCCTTCAGAGGACGTGGGATGAATTGTTCAAAACCTTGTGTTCAGTGGCGGCTCTCTGGATGTGCTCTCAGGCGCATGGTGTGAGTCTTGGGGATGTCCTGTGCAGGGCCAGGAGCTCGACTCGATTATCCTTGTGGGTCCCTTCCAACTCAGATTATTCAATGATTCTATGAAATATCACACAAGACTAACCTTAATGGAAACAGAGGCAATATGTTCCTATCAGAGAACATAATCACGCCATTAAACTATTCAGGAGCCATTCCTCCAGACTTAGTTTGACACTGTGTCTATTCATTTACCTCTCCTTTAGTATTCCTGGATTATAATTGCCATAGCTAACAATAAGCAATTGGTAGACAAAATCCTTCCTCTGACATTGAAATTCCGAAGTAAGGAGACAGCAGCAGTGAGCAGTAATTGACTGCTTTCCCTCTTTTCCCTGCATTTTATTTATTTTTTTACCTTGGAGTATCTTAATTGTCCATCTGCCAACCTCATAACAACTGACATCTTCTTCTTAAGTGAGACACACTCTCGATCTTTGCTGAGAAGAGTGGTTAGAAAGCACACCAAAGATAAAAAGGATCAGAGGATGGATTGCCATTCCAGCATACGTTTTCAGCTCTCTTTTATGGCCCTTCTTGATCCAGCTTCAGTTTGGGGGAGGGAAATGGGTGTAGCACTGCTTTAAAATCCATGACCTTTGGAATTAAAACGAGTTCTCAGCACAAACTGAGCAATAAAAAAGCAATCATATCACCAGGCTGCTGGCCCTTATTATTTTAACATCAGTGTGATGGGCTTTAAAAGCTTTAGACATGCTGGGAAAGTTAAATGCACGTGTTCCATTTAAAACTGACCGGCATTTAAATACACAGACACCTGCCACGACAAGCAGCCAAGGGATTGCTCTTTCATTTTATAAATGGAATAAAACTGCTCACTAGAATGGCATGACATCTGTGTGGATATTTGTTTAGTTGCTACTGGTGTGCTTAAAGTGAGGGATTTAGCGTGTTAGGCTCAGACAGCATTCTGCAAGCTTCACTTCCCCACAGCGACTTCTCTATTCAGTGCAAGATTTAAGTAGTTGAACAAAGCAATCCCTTTGTCTAGCATAAAATAAAGAAGTGTGTAGGGGTGAGGTGGCTTGTCTTCTTATTTTCCCTTCCTACAAGAAAACTATCAGGTTTACCAGCAGCAGCAGTTGTACAATGCATGTATCCTTAAGATGCTGGCACTAAGACTGGTGGGGAAAGAAGGAGTTGGTTTTATTTACTGGGTAAATGGAACAAAAATTCTGTTTATCTGAGGGTTTCAACAGAAAAACTCAACTCTAATTAATTTTTGGTGGCTTAATCCTGTTTAATATTCATATTCAAGTTAATTTTGAATTAAAAATATACATTGCATTGAAACAAGCAAATACTTTAAAAATATCAGAACTAAATATTCAGATTTTCCAGATATTTCCTTCCTTAAATTCACATATAACCACCATGTCCTCCCCATCCTGTCCTGTGTGGCTTGAATTTCAGCATAGTTTCAGCTTTCCCAAGTGTGTTTAGGGATGAAGAGAAGTTGAACCTATTAAATACTGAAAGTGTTTTGCTCATAGTTATTTTTTTCCCCTATGATGGAATGAAAACACAAATAGAATAATACAGATTACTGCCAGTTGCAAGAATTATTATAGAAATCACCTTCTACCCTTTTCCACCTCTTTTTTTTCCTGTCAGTTCTTTCCCCTCCACTAATGCAAAGCAATTGTTGTGTGTATTTTTTTAGGGCTAGTACTTGGTGTTTTGTGCAACATTCCTCATTTCAGTATCTTGATGATAGTTCTCCCTTCCCTTTCCTCTTTTATTGACAGTTATTTATGCTTGAGATGAAAAACCATAACAATGAAGAAATAGAGTAATTTACACTGAAGAATTGAGATCTTCTTTTAATTATTCTGCATGAATAATTTGTCAGTGTTTCATGTCTGACCCTCTGTAAAAGGTGTTGCCTTTATTCTTTAACAGGGTAATAAAACTATTAAAGCCAGTTTGGATGATCTTTTTCCATATTGCTTGTTTTCCTTTTCCACTCTGATAAAAGAATCAACGGTAAAAAGTCCATCTTCAAATTGCTGTTATAATCCCAAAGTGAAAAAAAAACCAATTCCCTTTGTGTTGTATGTTGCTGTTAAGGTAAAGAAGCACAAACCACAGAGAGTTAATAAATGCTATGTCTTTAAACACAATTTTGTATCCTTGGAGTATTGTATGGTAGAAATGCGAAGATAAGTGATTGTGCTTCATTTTGATTCTGCTTGACAACATTTTTCATGACATAAAAGCAAAACAGTGCTTCTTTATACCCCATGGATCCTTTTTGAGAGTATAACTCTCTACATTGGCTTTTATCTTCTAGAAAGGAATATGTAGAATTTATATTAAAAATGAATTCCGTAACTGTCTGGCAGAGACAAAGAATAAAAACTGGAAGAAAGATTTAAGGAAAAAAACCACTATCTATTATGTACATACTTGCCCATTACTTCAGTGTCTGATCATCCCTCAAGATTAATGTTTTAATACTACTTGAAGGAATATTTAAGAGACAGGGAACTAAGAAAAACATAAAGGTTTGGTTTCATTATAGAGTTAGTTAGGGAAACCTGTAAATGTACTGGAATATCCAGCACCACCCCATCCCCTACAAACCCTTCTAGGACTTTTTGACAGTTTTTCATTCTTCCCTGAGTCATCTGGGACTCCATCAAAAATGGAGTCATCTCATATTTCTCACAGAAATGCGGGATGAGAAGGCATCAGACTTTCTGAGCTGCTGGTGATGCCCTGGAGGACCGTCCCCTTTTGAACATTTTAATCTGTTTCCTCGGTAAGAAAACTTGAATGGAAGCAAAAATCACTCTCTAGCTCATAACTGTGTCAGTGAACCCAAGGCACAAGGATCATTGGAGCCATAGAAGCTACAGAAGAGTTAAAAGCATCCAGCAAGAGTGCAGGTAAGCCCTGAGGTAAGGTAGGCACAAGGAGACCTCCTGGGGGCAAAGAAAGTCAGTGGAAGAGCAAAGGTATCAATGGGGCAGAGCAGGAAATCACCTTACTCTGTATCCTCCTTGTCTGTATTCTTTATAACCATTCTCACTTCTGATCTGTGTTTTTTTTTTTTTTTCAAGGTTCATCCTTGTTTTGATAACTTACACAAATAATGAAAAAAATATAGCATGGCTCCTGCTTTTTCTACCTATTAGATTTTATGGAACACACAGCAAATATTTTTGATAATTCGTTTTTCTCATCTGGGAGTAAGATATCTTAGGAATACAGTGAAAAAGTTTTTACTTTCAGGTTTTCTGGCTAGGATTTATTGATGGCAAAAATCTAAATGAAAGCTTCAAAATCCTTTTGGGGGTCTCTTTATGTGTGAACTTGCAAACACTGTGAAAGTAATTTTTTTTCTTCCTCAGGAACTAGAGGAAAATCATATCAGTATGAGTAACTAGAACACACATCTAATGTTTTCTGGGATGTTTTTCCATGTAAACAAGTTCATTGATACTGACTTGAAGTATACATCCATTCATATTTTAGTTCAAAAATGCAGTAACAGTTATTGATCAGTATTGGGTCTGACTGTGACGGAGCTAGCTTTTCCCATGGCAGCCTCATAGTGCTGTGCTAGTTTCTTAGCTAGAAAGGTACTGATAACACACCAATGGTTTTGTTACTGCTGAGCATCACTGGAACAGCATCAAGGCTTTCTCCAACCTCAATCTACATCCAAAGATGTAGGCTGGGAGTGAGAAATAGGTTGGGAGGACACACAGCTAGGAAGCAAATCCAAACTGACTGAAGGAATAGCCCACACCATATGTCCTTGTGCTCAGCAATAAAAGCTAAGAGAAAGGAGGAGGGTGAAGGGCAGTATTCATTACTAAGGTGTTTGTCTTCTGAAGTTTCCACTATGTGTGCTAAGACCCCATTCCCCAGGAATAGTTGGACATTGCCTACTGAGGGGAAATAGAGTTAATTTTTTTTTTTCCTTGTTTTTCTTTGTTTCATTCATGGTGTTGCCTTTATGAAACCCAGAAACTTTTAATCTTACCTTATTGCTCTTGTCCCACTGAGGAGAGGGAGTGAAATAGCAGCTTGGAGGGCTTGTTATGGACAAACGCGGTCAACCCACCACAATACCAGATAAAACAGGAATGTAAAATTATCATTCTGTATCAGCCTAGTTTTAGCAATTTAAGAAGCTGAAATGAGGCAAGTGGAAAAAAATTCCTAGTGTGCTAATATTTCATCTACAAACTAGACAGCAAGCAGAGAATTGCATAAGTAGCCATGTCAGTTCCTGATATCCCATGACACACTATCATTAGCTGTTCAGGCAGACTGACTGTGATGTGTGCTACTTCTACTGCTGCAACATCAGCCAAAATGTTATGCTGTCTCTTTAAATCTTATCTTATACTGGTACAAACCATGGTAAAACCTGAATATAGACTATGATTGTCTATGCCATTAAGTATTCGAGTGTATGTATATGAGCGTGGTGAAAATTACACTCAGGATCATAGGATGTTCTATATTAATAAAGAGATAAATCCAGGGTTCGAAACCTTCTGGGTCAAATTTTCTCTTGAAATATTTCTTCCAAATTTTCTGCTGAACATACATGTGCCAGTCCCAGCTTCACACTTTAAAACCTTTTTGTTCCTGATAAGCTGTCAGTGAAAACTCCTTTCAATTCTGTTGTTGTTTTCCTGTTCTACATTCCTTTAGAAAATTAATTTGAACAAGACCTTATATCCTTTGGCTCTGCCTTCTCTGAAAGTGTTCTGAATACATTGCCTTCCTCTCCTGTCTCCATCCCCACTCTTTGTTTATAAACCAAAGGGAAGATTTTTCTCAGCATCTTTCCAGTGCAGATTTTTTCCTTATATCGCATTTATTTATCCAATGTACACTCTGTAATCATACAGACACAGAATGAATTGTAATGTAATGCAGTGAGGACTTGGTAATTGCTTCCTTGTGGAAGGCTCAGGGATTTTCAACATAACAATCCACACCAGTGCAAGGTAAAGGTGCTTTTGTACTTCTGTGTGAACATATACCCTATGCTTAAACTTCGTAAAAACTGTCACCTGAGAACAGGAAGCATAACAGTCCAAAAAAAAAAAGGCAGAGGCACAGTCTGCAGGACTGATCCAAAGCCACAGAGATTAATGAAAAGACTTCTGTGTGCATCAGATCAGGCTGTAACCTAGTGAATAGCTGTGAGGTATATTTAATGCTGCCAGCACAGCTGCAAGAAGAACACACACAAAATTAAATAATGAAGAGAGAGTATTTTCAGCCCGGCATCTGGATCTTTTGACTGCCATTTTGAACAGGAGGTGGGAGGAGCCTTGCAAAATGTGATGATGATTGGCCTCTTCCTGCCCCATTGAAGGCCATCTTGAGGCTTTAAACATCTTTTCTTTTTTTTTTTTTTTTATTTTTACTTTCATTTGCAGCCAAATGAATGCAAATGGCATACAGAATAGAACTTGGGACCTCCAGCTTTAGAAACAGAGGGCATCTCCCAAAGAGCAAAGCAGTGTCCCTTAGTTTTGCAAAAAAAAGTGATGTGTTCATGAACACAGCTTTTATATTCCACCTTGAAGAAGGTGTCAAATTAGTAAAGATCAGTAGCAATCTGAACCCAGCTCACCTGTAGATCCAATTTTTTTAGCTCAGATTCCATTATACTGTACAAAAAATAAACTCAAATGTATTTAGTTCCTAGGGAAATTGGAGCAGGAACTCAGCCAAAAAGGCACAATGTTAGTGTTTGCCCACGAGTTGACAGCCTCCTCCAAAAGCCATCATTTAAAACAATATAAAATAGCTAACCATAAAAAAATCTTACAATACAGTCCATACTTATGCACCTCCTTTTCAGTTACACATGTCAAAAAAAGGAACAACATATTTCAAGTAGCTTTCAAAAGTCTAAAATTTGATTCAAATCAGGTTTTAAATTTAGATTGAATTGGCCAATGTTACCAATTGAACTTCAAAATTTTAGGAGGAAATGTCTTTCTGTCAGAGACACTGTAGGTAAGGACTTCTCTGATATGTATGTATATGTTAACTGGTTTAGTGCTGTTTTAACTTAACATGTTTTTATAAGTTACCTGGGACTTCAGCTGACTATCATGACTTTTAAAATGTCATGGAGAGGGGCTTGGCAACTACCTGAGGCAATTCCTTCAGGTCTCTGGGATGCATCTCATTGGGTCCAATGAACTTATGCATGTTCAGGTTCTTCAGGTTGTCCTGAACATGGTCTTTGTATAAAGGTGTCCTAAGTGGTTTTAGTGCAAGGTATGAAAATGCAGTGTGTTGCCAGAGAAGGGTGACACACTGACTGAATGTAGCCACCTGGACTGCTTGAAAAGCTAATGCTTAGGTGCCTTCAAAGCATGATTCAAAAAAGTCAACAAATAAACAACAAAAAAAAAAACCTTTTAAAGGTCTGTTTTCCTGCCCTGCATCTCTGCAAGTCACTGTGTCCCCAACATGGTCAGCTACATGGGCAGGAACACCCTAGGACTGATACCTGTCTAGTGAAATATATTCAAATGTTTTAACACTTAAAAAGTGTAAATTAATTTTGTGGTCCATCTGAGGTCATTTAATTGAGCTTGAATAGATATGTCTCTGCCAGGGAGCAACAACCCAGTAATTTGGATTTGGGAGATTGGTTGTGCTGAAAGTCACTGTTCAGTAACGTTCCCCTTTGCATAGTTTTCAGACCAAAAAAATTAAACCTAAACATTTGAGATACTTATGGAACAGAATCCGCCATTTACTTTAAAGAAGGTAGAAGAGCTCAGCCAAGAGTCATTCACAGGAAGTGCTCTGAGTTACTTCTTTTCCATAGGATCTTCCTTGTTGCTTGCTTTGCATTTTCAATTAGGCCCTAATTCCAAAGCTCTTATTCATGGGGGTATTCTCATTAAAAGAAGAGACTGGAAGAGCATAGGTTGTTTAGTCTAGCCAAACAAAGGTTGAGAAGAGATATGATTTATGTCTATAAATACATCATAGGGGTAAACATAGGAGAAGCACTATTTAAGTTAAAGGACAATGTTGTCATAAGAACAAATGGGAATTAACTGGCTATGAATAAATTTAGGCTGGAAATTAGAAGAAGGTTTTAGTCATGAGATCAATGACATTTTGGAACACAATGGGTAAGAAGAAAGGGACGGGGAAAAGGGAAATAACCTAATTTAAAAAAAAAAGCTAATTCAGGTTATGAGAAATCTGTGATGGTAGTGCTGTGATAGCACACTTTATCCAGCAGACTCCTTGCAATCTTATACTCTTAGACTTTTTAATAATTAAAAAAAAGTATTTAAAATTTTAATGCTTATCAATAATCTTAAGTTTAAACTGTATTAGAAAACTCTGCCTGACATATATAGCTGGAACTGGCTCTAATACATTCAGTGATATCTTCTTCAAAACAGACCTCGTAAAATGTCCAGGAACAAAGTATTAATCTGGATTATCTAGAGATCAAGAAAAACTACATCTCAAAAGTGTTCAGAACAGCATTTAGCTGATATCAGTATATCTTTTGCACAATTCAGTGCAGAATGAAAGTATGTGTTAGGAGGCAAAAGGGATTTAACTTTCAAGAGAAGGAGAAAATGGAGGAAACAATAAAAAGCAAAATGGAAAATTGTAGAGGGACAAGCATTCACACAGTCTGTGGGCAATGCAATTCACTCTGATGAATTGCACTTCACAAAACACGCAGCTGTTGTCATCACAGTGTTGCAACTGAGATGATATGATATCTCTTCTTCGTCTTTGGTTTGTTTTTTTTTTTTTTTGTAATTTTGTACTGTGTGCTACCTCATACACCTTTCTGCCACGGTCCGAGGGGGGATGGGGCCGTGACACAGCGCGAACGGGTCTGGAGACAAGGTAGGGGTGGAGATGGAACGCTTTATTTAAGCGTGCACGGGAATTTTTATCAGTTCAGGCAGGAAAGGGCTAGAACACAGCATGGAACATGAGACAGACAAACGGGGGAACAAATCAGGACAGGGACACAGGCAAAAGGGGGAGGAACGTGAAAGGAGCCGGGGAAGGAAAGGGCGAATGGAGGCTGTCTCCTCTCTGCAGCCTATCCTGGAGGGGAGCGGGAAAGCGGGGCGCAGGCAAACTCGAGGCAAGCCCGAGCACGCCCAGGTTGCGCATTGTGTAGTGTGGATACAGTGAAACCACATAATAACAATAAAGTCTGTATAACAACTGTAAGGCCCATATAATAAAGTCCTGTCAATTGCTGTATGTTTTTCTCCACACCTGGAACCTCTCCCATCCTGAACCTTGTTCCTTCACACCTTTCTGTCCAAACAGACAGTTTGGAGGTCAGAGGCACCTTGGTCTGTCTGCATCTGTGTCCATGTTTGTGTACCTACTTTAAAAGTATGTGGTGAAGTTTGGAGACAGAAAAGTGCTGTGTGGTCTCTCAGAGGGTTCATCTTTGTTCATATGGAGATCTGATAGACGATCAAATGTAACAGCACTGTATCAGTCTCTTGAAAACACATATTAAACATTTACCACATCAAATGGAAGGGTTTCCAAGTATCACAGAGCTAGTGAAGTCAGATATTTGATTGACTGGTTTTTTTGTGCTCTTACTGGTTGACAAAACATAGAGTCATACCTATACATGTTAATAAGGTCACCCTCACATCTTCACTGGCTGTCCTGTTTGTACCTCTGTGACAGATTACATTTACTAAACATTCCAGGGTGAACTCCTCTTCTTATTCTACTCTTCCACATCTTCCTACAGTTTGAGGTCCTGGTAGATGTTTGGATCTCCTACCCATCAGCAAAAAAAAAAAATAAATAGCTAACAAAGGGTGGGGAGAATAGGCCCCACAAAAAGAAAGGACCAGCCTTTTTACCACGCTCATTTATTCCCTGCATGAGAGTGAGTGATTCGGTATGAGTAGAGGTGTGGTTTTTGAGAGTAGATGGTGAATTAATATGGACAAAAAAACTCTCCTAACCTTAAAGAAAAAAAAAAAGTATGTACTTTCACTAAGGTCTGTTTGCTCAAAAAAAACCCCAAATATAAATTGAACTTTTTTATATATGATTGGAGATGTTCAGTAAAATACTTAAATCTTAAAACAAATCTTCTTTGTAATCAGAATGTAGGGAGATTACTTTGGCAAAGTCTTTGAGCTATTTAGCAAGGAGTAAAAATATATATTTTATCTCGATGTGATTTACTTATTCACCAAAGCAGCATATGAAGATGGTCTGAAATCTGACATCACTTACATAACTGGCACATTTAAAGATAGTATTTTTTGTTTGGAAATTATATGGTGTAACTTATACATTCATATAAATACTACATTTCAAAGGACAAATAGTATGACAGATGTCGACACTGAAAGTAACACTGTGAGGAAAAGAAACTTCTTAATGTTTTTTCTGTCCATTTGAATAAAAATATTTTAAAGTCTATATTGGTGCTCATAATAACATGCAAAGAAAAAGTTAAAAGACATGTAAAAAGACCACAGATTAAAGCCATGATAAGAATTTAAGATTACTGTGGAGCCTGTTTGTAGATATGAGGAGGGTTTGGGGGTTCAAACTCTAGAAACTCATCATTGGAATTGCTCTTGGATTTCTCAGATCTCAGTCTTACATGTTCCCTCAATGCATATATTCACATCTCACCTGTTCTACTGTGGGGGTGATTAACTACTGGATAAACTACAAAGGGAAATGGTAGATGCTCCTGTTGTAAAAATCAAGATTCAGTGCTTTTCTGGAATGTATCATATGTCTTTTGGGGTGAATATGTGTAAATAGGTGACATTTAATTGTCCAGACTAAACATGAGATGATATTAGAAGATCTATAGGTTTAAAAAATGCCATAGCTTTAAAATTTTGCCAATCTCCAGAGAAAAACACTTATGTAAGAGAGGGAAAAGAGATAAGAGCAAAATAAATTATTCACTACTTTATATGCAGCTGCAGTCACAAATTTACATTCCAATAACTGGTATAGTAGATATAGTTTTTAAAAGGGGATTTCATTGGTCTAAGTAATTTCTTAAAGGAACAAAGATTGTAGCTAGTAATTTATCTATTAAAACTAAGTTTTGCTAATTATACAGATAAGCACTTGCAACTGTTTACCCTCTTTCTTCTCGGTATTTTCAAGGCATTTATCCATCTGTAGGTGAACGAGTTGTACAGCAAATACATCTTGTGGTGCAATTGCAGTAACAAATGCTTCCAAAAGTGATTGTTACTTTCAAATAAAAGGGGAAAAGGAACCTTAAATTGTGCTGTTGATTTGAAACCATCTCCAAAATGCAAAATGACATAAAAATGATACAATAAGAAGTTCATAAAAATTGAAGAAAAAAATCCCTTCTTTAATAGAAATTAGGAGAAAAATTCTTATAAAGCTGGAGCCAAAATTTTTGTCACAGTCTTAGATCCAAAGCTGGTCTGTGAGTCAAGGTGAGACCCATAATCCTCATGTAGGTTTTTCCTCCTGGCACTTGATCTGACATCTCTGTCACTGGATAAACTATTTTTACTGTGTGAAAAAGTAAACCAAGAATCACAGATGAAAACATCAAGAGTCATAACTTACCATTTCTACTTCCAAAAAGCTTTGGAATCTTGTCATGCTCTTTAGAAAACAACATGTCTCATCTTACTAAGAAGATGATGTGAGAGCTGGCTGGAAAACAACATTTCTGTACCATGTAACAGTGATAGTGGTTTTTCAGCTTCAAATCAAGACAGTGGAAGGTTTGGACATGGGTCATCCATCACCTAGGAAATTGCTTGTAACATCATATTATTTAGAAAGAAACTTCACTTCCAAATCTTTATTGTCACTGTCTTAAAAAAATGCTTGTAAGAAAACTTGGCTAAATTTTTGTGATTTTTTTTGTTGTTGTTCTTTCTATAAGAGATCATTTTACAGCAATCTTTTTTCCCCTGGAAGATTTCTGACTGGCTTTAATTCCCAGAAACAACAGTCTTCCTGAGCTCCTGTCTCAGATGAATTCATGGAGTCTGCTGAAGTATCATCACTGAAGGGTGGAGCTCCAGGGAGTTTGGGCTCCTTTTTCATCCCAAACAGAAAGTGGACAAACAAAGCAGACGATCTTTCAAGATCTGCTGTTTCTTCTTTGAGGATATGATTTAGTGGTGAACATAGTGTGGTGCTGGGTTGATGGCTGAACTTGCTGATCTTAGAGGTCTTTTCCAACCTTAACTATTCTATGACTCCCACAGATAAAGTTCACTCTCCACCACACCTACACTTATGTCTACACCTGTTAATATTGCTACAGATTTTTCAAAATGAAGACTGTGAGTTAATATTTTTTGAGGTCGCAAGTAACAATGGTTAACACACTTCCATCTAGAAGAGTCAAAGCACCATAAACTGCAAATAAGTTTTACTCTCCAAATATATGTATTTTTTTAAGGAATATAAACTTGTTTTTTCTTTTATATTTTTCAGGATATCGTTTCAAACTTGATATAGGGTTCTATGGACTGTAAACCAGGCAAACAGGAAAATACTTATTTGAACTCAGCCTAACCTTTCACCTCCTGCTACCACGGTGGTCGCATTCATACTCCTTGTAAAATGGCTCCAAAAAAATAGAGATCACGTAGCTGGCAGTTTGAGGAGCTCGAGTTGATAATAAAAGTTGAAAGATCACATTCAAGTGCACTAGCTGAGCTTTCTCATGAAACCTGTGTAATGCCTATTTACTCCGTTTTCTGCTTCTGTCAAAGGCATTAATCTCACATGTCCTGAGTGCTATATTTGATCAAAATCCATTTCATTTTAAAAGTAGAGGTGAAAAAGTCTAAAATCATACTATTGTAAAGAACTGTGCTGAGTAGGGCAACAAATTCTTGATTTTCTCTTCTCGCTCCCTTCCACTGGAGTTGGTTTTGGTTTTTTTTTTATTAAATCTAAACACTAGCTTATATAACTTATTCACTTACATTCCTTTTAAATATACAGTTAGTCTACTTGAAACATTTATATTATAATGCAGAACAATATCTGAAACTTGACTGGAAGTTTTGACTCTGCTTGTCTTCCAAATAGTTTCTTAAATCTTTAGCCCTTGAAACAAATAAAGAAAGAAAATCCAGGTGTTCTAAGTTTGCAGAGGACAAAAATATCCTAACTTGGTTCAGTCACAGACTTTGGACTGAATTACAGGCTATGACAAGCTTTTCCAGCATTTGGCTCATTTTAATAATCTTGAGCATAAATATTTGAAAAAAACAGACTGAACAGGTAAATCTTTTTTACTTTGGAGAAAGACCTCACAGAAACATTTTAAGGATATATAAAAAGTCACTGATGGAGTCAGGACTAATATATGCATGTCTTCCACTTTGAAATCATGGAAACCATGGTTTGAATTGGGAGGAACTTCAAAGATCACCTGGTTCTGACCCCTTACCATGGCCAGGAACACCTTCCACTAGAAAACCACTGAATGACCCAGTAGGTTGCAATACAGTGGTCATGGCTTACTGGTTGACCTTAGATAATGTTCTTTATAGGTAAGCCCAGACCAGTAACCTAAACTTCAGGTTTATAAAACATCAACTTTTAAGACCATCTTTAAATAAGACTCTGTAAACTAACTAAAATCTAATTTATCTGAAAGTTTGGTATGAATTACACTTCTTCATTGGTGGCAATTCAATACAGAATTTGTAGATTTACTGGTCTGCTTATGTCTGCATCTGTTTTCTCACTACTGTGTCTCAGTACAATGTTTTTTTTGATCCTCAACAATTCTGAATAATAATAGTGAAAATGAGCTTTAATGAGAATAATGTTCTCTTACCTTCATAACTAAGAAATCTATGCTGGT
Organism: Corapipo altera; assembly: GCF_003945725.1. NCBI lineage: Eukaryota > Metazoa > Chordata > Aves > Passeriformes > Pipridae > Corapipo > Corapipo altera. Next base: position 2,174,296 of record NW_020884892.1, read on the forward strand.
ACTGTATTAAAAGATTAATATTAATGAATATTATTTCCCCCCCCCCCCCCGCTAAAATGGTTACTGTTATAAATGAATACTTTGTCACAGCAACTTTCCATTACAGTCTTGTTACACAATATTACCTTATGGAAAACTCAACACTGCATTTAATGTCCTGATTTGTAAATGTTTCCTCTACTTAACTTCTTCTTTAACATGGCAATAGCTCATGGAAATGGATAGTTTCATTAAATTCCTTAAATTATTAGTATTTATCATTCTTGCAAATGCATCCCTAGAAGTCTTTTTGCACTAGAAACCCTATTAGAGTAGAATTAGTGAGGATAGAGAATGTAAGACAGTGTCCTACAGGCTCTCATTTAGACATTCACAACTAGAGAAAGTTTTGTAAAACTCACCAAAAAAAAAAAAAAAAAATGCAGAAAGCCTGAAGTACGTATGAACTGCATAACTTCACTGAAATGAGTGATAGTCAGACATCTTCAAATGGTTGACAAGCAGGATAGAGGAATTAAGTGACTTTATGGAGATTATACAAACATCCTTTGCCAGAACTAGGAAAGAATTTCATATATTATAATCTTTAATACAATATGTTTACCATAAGATTATTTTATCTTTCAAACATTACACAAAAAAATAAAAAGAATATCCTAGAAGAAATACTAGAAACAAGTTTATGAATGTCTTAATCTGAGAAGAACTGTTAATGACAATATCAAAACAGGAGTATCCAGAGTTGTTATGCATCGTTTCTGTAAGCTTTTTTTTTTTATCTGTTTGATTTTTAATGAATTAAGACCTTGTTCTTCTCTAGAATAATGAATAGAAGATTAATAGATTGCCTGTTTTATAAATTACACTGATGGATGTGCAGCACTTACAGATTCTTATTTGCCCTGTACAGGATAGTCCTTGCAGCAGGTCTGATTTGGAAAGAAGTTTGGGGTTTCTTTTTTAGAATATAGAGTAAAAATCAAATTTACATCCCATATTCCAGGTGAATATTACATGAGTGCATCTGTGGTAAAGTGGATTTACATAAGGTGGAGGGAAAAAAAAATATAAATTTAGAGGATATAAAATCATGAGTTACATCTCAAATTATTAAGGTTCAGTCACATGATTTCCCTCCCACACCATTTATTCATTAAAGTGAGATTTAGAAGGAAATTAAACCTCGCATTTTTCCTCAAGAATCTAAATTATTAATACAATTTTTGGAAAGTAGTGCCTAGAAATAGGTGCTGTTCAGAGATGTTTTCTTCCAGAGAGGAGAATTTGCAATGCTGAGTCCCAACAGAAACTCTGAGCCCTCTGCAATCCACAGTGCTGGGCTCCTTCCAGATGTCAGAACAACGGAGAAAAGTTGGGATAGTGATATTTAGCCTTATACAATGGCTGTTTCCTAATGAATCCAGTCCAGTTATAGGTAAGTACCTAATCTAGATGACTTAATAATGGATAAAATGAACTTGTATATTTCTAAAAGCCATGAATAATTTCATAAGGTTGTTACCACAGTGGCATTCAGTAAATAAAATCTAAAAAAAGATGCTGAAATATTATATCGTTCCTGTTCTTAATTTTCCTGTCATTTTGATTCAATTTATATACTTGATGGGGGCAGAATATACTTTATTTTTGTCTTAAATATATTCCTGCAGTCACTTCATGGGTTTCCTTCTGTTGTTTTATGAGCATCCATCATTCAGAGATCACCGTTTGAAATAAAGTGCAGGAGAAAATCAGTGTGATTAAGACAGCAGTTAGGTTGACTGTTCTAGCACTGAAAGAGTCATTCCAGGGTCAAACAGGAATCCTGTTGGCGTTTTGTGTAAATTTTACCGAGAGCCCTCAGTTTGTTTCATGTGAACATTGTCCATACGTCTGATAATTCATTGAATTTCTTTTTCTACAAAGTTCTTAGCTCAGAAATAACAATAATAGCAATATTCCCAAGTCTGTCAAAATAGGTAGGAAGTTTACCAATCTTTCTATGCAGAGCACTGAGAATTTCAATGTATTTGAATTGTAAACTCTTCCGGTTCATCTTTTTGTGCTGCACAGGACCCATTTCCTCTCTGGGGATAACCTAATATAGTATAACATAAAATAATGTAACACTAGAAAACACCTGTGTAGGATGAGGATCCTATACACCCTAAAGATTAGAGCTACAGACACCCTGGACACCAGGTGTCAGATCTGCTCTTTAAATATATTAAAAATACTGGGAAGTAATCATCTTATTGGTTATCCTTTACACAACCATAAATGCTACGAGATCATCCTGTGTTCACAACAGCCTTTTGTCCAATTCCATTCTTACAGATAACTGTGTGTGCCTGTAGCAGTGCTTCTACACTGTAAAACTTGTGCCACCTCAGAGCTTTCCCTCACTTCTCTCTTTTAGTTTACTTTGAGAGAACTTCAGCTTATTCCATGTTGATCAGGTTTTCAGCAGTTTAATAAATAAACATTTGATTATGTTGAGATGTGTCACAATTTGTCTTTGTTGATATTCTTTGTGGCATACTTAAATATTATTTAGATGAAGTCACTTTCCAAGGAAATTGCTCTCTGCAGGAGCCTGAAAGTGGCAAACTTAAAAAAAAAAAATAAATTGGAAGCTATGCGGTGTTTCACACATGTGAATAGCTGGAAGCAGTTCGTTATGGAATTTTAATGGCTAGATTATAACCTCTATTTCTATAAAGAGGCCCACTTATTACAGTTTGAAGTATGTTGTAATTTTTAAAAAGTAATTGTACATGGATTCTCCTAAACCAATAATACATCTCAGACTGATTTCCTACATTTAATATATACTGTGACACAAAGAGTGGTAATATGAGTCTTCAGCATGAGTCTTCAGAGCTAGAGAAGAAAATTGCAGCTAAATTATGTTTATTCAGAAGACCTTTTTTCCTTCTGTAAATCTTAAGTGCAGATTTAAATCTTCATTCCTTGCTATGATTAAGAGTCAAAGGAAAAAGGGGAAAAAAAATAAGGAGGAGGACTAGCTACACCAGAATGAAGGTAGGAACTGCAGAAATATAGATGCTATTCTCAGTCAACCCCTCACTTGGTCTGGGACCAGGAAAAATTGCATTTCTTCATGGTTTGGTATTTTTTTTAATGTCATACCACACCACTCTAAGGTCATCCTTTTCTCTGTCAGGTCTCATCAGGATGGGACTCCAAAATGTCCACCTTTAGTGTGATATGTCATCTATACCTATATATTTATATACCTATATACCTTTATATATCTATATACCTATCTCCAGAAGGGTATCTATGTTTATAACTATAACTATAAATTTCAGTCCTCATGCTATTTTTAGTCATCATCCCTGAAATAGCTGTGGTTTCTGTAACTGCTGGGACCGAGAATTGAGGAGCTTGGAATGGTGCAGTAAGTGGTTGCAGGTGTCCAATGTCCTTGGCAACATTAATGAGGAGCAGTCATATATTTTTTGTACATGTCTGGGACCCACCTGAGCAGATTCTCTTGCTCTCGGAAAAGGGACTGCTCTATACTGTCAGGTGAAAAGCCAATAAGTAATTGAGATAGAATTCCCTTCCCTGGCAACTCCAGATCCTACCTTGTCTCAGCAACAGTGAAGGAAAACATCACAAAGAATAAATAGCTCATCTGAGTGACTAACTTCTTGTTTCCCCAGGAGACACTTGATTTTGGTTGAAGGAGGCTCTTAAAAGTTCTCTGTCTCATGTTCAGAGACATGTTCTTTTCCTCTTTCCTTATGATGAAGCTCACTGCTTGTCAACAGGCTGAAGGTCCACTATCACTAACTTATAGTATCTAATGCAGCAATTTGGTTCAGAAAATCCTGCTTTACTTGCTTGTTTGATTTTAATTTTTAATCTCTATTCTCTCCAGACAGATAATGACAAGTTAACAACATCTCTGTGCAGATGTGTGTGCAAATGACAGTGCTCACTCGAGTGGACTGAAGAGTGGGAGAAGATATCTCTGGGGCAGCCTCTTGTGCCAGGCTTTGGCACAGCCCATGCAGTGGTATGTTTGATCCAGCCATTCAGGCTCCCTGTGTAAAAGACACAGGGAATCTCAGCTCTTTCTTTCATAGGCAATCAATTGACCCATCCTTTCCAGAAACGGGTGCTACTCCTCTTGAACGTAATATGACTGCTTATTCAGCAGTCACTGAATTCAGTGGTATTTAATTACCTTAAGACATTTGACAGAGGATTAATACATCACAAAGCATTTTTTGTTCCTTCCCTCCTATTGTAAATTTGTTTCAGAACCTCAGTACTTGAAGAGCCAGAAATTCCCATTATTTTTTCCTTAGGTGAGATTGTCTACTTCTTATGCCAACCTTTATCATAGTGTAGTTTTTCTTTCCAGGTTTCTATGTTGTTTGGATTAAAATCTAGTCTGGCCTTATTTTTTTTAAATGTAATTGAAGATTTTAATTTCTTTGATTATCCAGAAGACTTATCTTTATTTATTCAATTTCAAGATCATATTTTTTTCAATTATATCCTGTCAAGGTTTTACCAGAGTTGCTAAATAAATATAATGATTTCCCATGTCCACTGGCACTGCTTTTTCTCGACCAACCTTGGATCCCATTATACTTTTTCACGGTTTTGTTACCCTGGTGACTCACAGTCATCCTGTGATTTACAAATACTTCCAGATCCTTGTCGCCTCATCTGTATGCTGAGGTCTCAGCTACTACCAGAGGTTCTTATTAGTTCCTAGTAGCACAAGCTTATGCTTTGTACTATTTAATTTTTTTTACTTCAATTTAGACATAGTAGGCTACAAGGTCATCTTTTCCTTCCTGAATCTTCCTCTGAATTGACAATGCCTCCTAATACTTTTTCACTGTGGTAACACTTTTTAAATGAAAGTTTAAAATTGACCAGAAGAAATACTTTTAATTTTGTAAAAAGTTTTCACATTTTATTTTTTATACTTACTTGATTTTCCCTTCCTTTAGGGGAAAAATTTCTTAGAAAATATATTTTTTTGTCCTCACGTACAGGTATGGATATTAATTTTAGCCAATATGTATGGAATGCAAGAAAACAAAAGTTATATCTGAAGTCTAAAAGATAATAGAGGAGAAAATATGAAAGAAATGAGGAAGTCACCAGACATGAAAAGGTATCTAAGAATTAAAGCATAACAGGCAAGTTACTGAGGTACCAAAAGTGAATCTTTTAATTTTTCACTTCCAGCTTTCTATCTGCATCTTCCAAATATTGTTCTTTTGGGAATGTTGTCAGTAACCATTGGCCTGCTGCATCCAGCCCTTTGATGAGAGACCGATGTTTTCCAAGGCTGCCTCTGCCTCCTCTTCTACCATCTCATAAGCTTTATTTATTAACAGCTAAAAGACTTCCTGGGCCTGGCTAAGTCAGTGCATGAAATACTCCAACAGTTTTCTGATTCCTAGGGATTTATAATTCCAAAGCTCCAGTTCAAATCCCAGTCAGTTCACAGGGGTTTTCTGCTATTTATTCTGTGCTCTTAGAACCCAGCACACATCTGTTCTGGGAAGAACCTGGCTTGAATGATAGCCCAGGTATTCCTCTTCATGAGTGCAGTTATTGAAATATTCTTCCTGGTTTCTCTGGTTGCCATAGCAATCAGCGGCAAAGGGAGAGTGGTTTTGGGTGGAGCAGTGCAGGAAAAAATGTATCAAAGCAAGAGAGGTAAATATAACTGGCATGAAGCAACACTAACAGCTTGGGTTTAAAGTCCTATTTTTTGTTTGCTTGTTTGTTTTTTGTAGCAGTGCAATTTACAGTGAGGAAGATCAAGAACTTCTGCCAAAAAATCCCTCTTGAGCAGGAGGATTAGGAATGGAATTGAAAGGAGACTTGCATGGGTTACCGGTGACTGGTGATACTCCCGCATAGATTTAGGGAAACACCACTATCTCATACTGCCTTCTCAGGGTTATATATTAGATGGGATGATACACAAGGTGCAGTGAAATTGTACTTCCTGGGTACTAAATTCCAGTTAGGTGCTCTCTTACCTCTGAGCACACGAGTGCAGATAGATGCGATTAGTGTGTGTTCAAGAGCTGGACAAAGCACTAACGCCATGAATTCCAACTCAGCAGAATTAAACATCATGGCTGCTTTCGTCCATACTCAGGCAGATAAGCAGGGATGAAAGAACATGAATTCAAGGTGTTCCTAATGTTCAAAAGCTCCTGTTGAGCTTAATAACTGTTGCAAGTATTAAAAGCTCTGAAAACCGGACCTTCTTTGTTCTCTGTTCCCAAACTAGTATTGCCTCCGGAAAACTACAGATATTCACTTAGCTCTACCTCAGCTTCCCTACCTATAAAATGAGGAGAAAAAAAACCATGAAGCCTCTGCAAAAAGTGGTTTTGAAAATTGCTAAGGAACAGTTGGCACAAAAGCAAATAAATATGTTCTTATAATAAATTTATTAATTAAAATGTTTTGATCTTTTTCTTTCAATATATTTGGTGAGAGAATACAGTGCAACAGTCTCAGTCCTGAGTGGTCAAACTCAAATAATTTTACCAGAGCGGTAAGGGAGTAACAGAGAGGAAAATGTGGGATACAGAAACATCCAATCTGAGATAAGCTTTTGAACTGAGAGCTGCAGCAAGAGCACAGCACATTAATTATGATGATTATTTATATGTCACATTTCTATAGCGCTATTGATTTGCAGCAAGCTTTCAAAACTATACATAGATACTGTAGAGAGGCTCCATAGTAAGCACCTTTTCTACAGCATCTCTTCCTGGAGGATGGTATTCCATTGATACAGGATGCTTACCTCAGAATTTGGGTAAAACACTTTTATCTAAAGACTTCAGTCAATCCCAGCTTATAGAGAAACAGAATTTAGTTATTCCAAATGCACATGAAAGGCAGTCCTTCAGGAATTTAAAAACAAATTAAAATCTTGTTTTCTTAGTGCAGTTACTGAGTTTCTGGCAACTTGAGAGACACTTTTCTGCCTGAATGTTTGAGCTGCAGGCTTTGTATTGGACAAAGCTTAAAACTGGAGCATGTTACACTGAAATTTATAAAAGTTCATGGTTTTTAATATAAGAATAGCCTAAGATTGGTTTGATCAAAAGAGGCTAGAAATTTATCTGATAGGAAATCACAGTCTACCATTATGCAGAAATCTTTTTATTTTTCACTCACTATGAAGACACTCTTCAAATAAGATTAAATTACTTTTAGTAATAACGAGTAAAAATCTGACCTGTAATGGAAGTCAGTGTTAAAATTCCTGTTATGTCCAATGAATCTGGACTTACCTATAATACAGTCTTTAGTGTCTTTATCCTTTCTACAGAACAGTAAAGGGATTGTTTGCACCTTTGGTTCAGCTGTGATGTGTTGCTTGTTGCAGTAATTGAGGAGTTGTTGGAGGTTTGTCTGTAAATAAAATACAAGGCTCATTTGTGCAGAGGTGTAAAGGATCTTTGCCAATGTTAACACAAGTTTCTAAGGCTTTAACTTATGTCATGGCAAGACTGTACTTAATCCTATAGCTACACATAATAACAGTAGTAATAATAATAATAATAATAATAGCAACTACTACTACTGCTATTACAACAATATATTAATAACAGCAACAGCAATTCCAAAATATGTTCACCCTCACTCTAAGCAATAAACAGGTTAAATGGACAAAACAAACTTGTAACAGACATCAGGTAAAACAGATTCTTCATTTGCAGCTGAGATTAGGACCTAGGGTAACTCCAGCTAGAGTAGAATAGTAATGTTCTAACCATCAAGCTCTTGCTGATTTTGAATAAAAAATGAGCATTGAAGTCCTTTCTGCAGGAAAATGTTAGTCCAACAGAGAGAACAAAGATTTGCAGAGCTCCAGGGTCTCCCTTTCCTGCCCTTCCAACCCTCTGAAGATAATGAAGAATACACAGAGTTCAAAACTTAAAACTCAGTACCTTCAGGTTTAGGGACCAGTTATAAAGGGACTGACTGTGCCTCTGTCTTTCAGAGTGACAGATCCACCCTGGCTCTCTGACTGGGCTCTGAGCAGGGATATAATGAGTCCTGTCTCGTTGGGGCAGTGTCTGCCAGTCACACAGATGTTCCCCTCATTAGCAGAGGTGAGGGGAGAGAGGGGAGCGAGCCATTGATGTCACCAGTCTGAATTAAAAGATAAACAGGAAAGAGCAGAACACTGGGCAACTATTTCTCTATGTTTCTCCCACAATAAATGGTTCTGTGTGTATCTATGACAACGTTACAAGGATGGAGATGATTCCAGTGCTCACAGAATGTGCCTAAGTACAAACCTACAAGAGGAGCAAGAGTAACGGAAGCAGGAAAATTAATTAGCTGCAACTAAGAAAAGGAAGCCAGAAATATTCACAGACAGAAGTAAAAATGTAAGCAACATAATTTGCAAGAATTCAGTGAAGAAGATAAAGGAACTGCATCAAGTGTAAACTTAGGGAATAATAAATAACCCACGATTCTCTTTAAAAAATAACTGTATGAAAGCAAAGAGCTGATTGTATCATATTAGATTTACATTAAACTAGGTATAAAAACAGGCACCGAGTGGGTTTTTTTTCTGAAATTATGCTTGTTTTATTTATTTTAGCTAAAATGTAAATTTTTTACGAACTGAAAATCTGCTTTAAATGCAGTAGGGGGAAAAGCAAAAAAGAGAGACAATTAAAGGCATCTACAAATGCCAAATGCATCAATTGTAACATCAGGAAACTGATTTCCTATTAATATCTGCCTTGTGATTGACTGCTTTGCTGTTTTAGTATTTAATAAGCCTTTCTTGTAGATAGGGAACCCAAAATAAAGTTTCTACTATTAAGAAATCACCTGTCAAATGAAGTCTAAGTTCACAGTGAAATCTTTTACCCACTCTGGAAAACATTTACACTCTTACTACCTTGTTTCTCCAGCCTTCGTGGGACCTTTGTTTTTTTCTACATTGTGGAGCAGCTCTAGTGTTGCAGTTGTGCAGGGAGCTGAGAATGTTTAACCTGGAGAAAAGGAATCTCAGGGGAGACCTTGGAGATCTTTACAACTTCCTGAAAGGAGGTTGTAGCAAGGTGGGGGTTGACCTCTTCTCTCAGGGAACTAGTGATAGAAAAAATGAAAATACCCTCAAGCTGAGCCAGGGGAGGTTCAGGTTGGACATTAGGAAGAATTTCTTCCCTGGAAGAAGCATTGGAACAGGCTCCCCAGGGAGGTGGTGGAGTCACCACCCCTGGAAGTGTTCAAGAAATGACTGGACTTGACACTTAGTTCTGTGCTTTAGTTGACAAGGTAGTGTTTGGTCAAAGGTTGGACTTTTTTTTCCAACCTTAGGGATTCCATGATCCTATGATTTTATGAATTAGTAACCAAGGGCCAGGTAGGGTATTCCAGTTTTCTCAGAAGGCACAGAGAGGCTTATTACTGGGTAGCTGCATCAACCACGTAACCAAAAATAAATTCTGAAGAGTGGTTCATACTGAAATGAAGTGTTGCAATTACTCAGGTAAGTACTTCTCCAGACTCTATTGCACATATTAAGTAGATTTTTGCTAAATGTAGTGGAAGCTTAGAAATTCTTGTCACATTTAGACATCAAAATATAGTTGATTACAGACTGGAGCCAAGTCTCACACATTGTTTCCACTGGAAACACAAGTAGATGTGACCAAAGTAATGAAAAAGTGCAGAAAAAAAATCTCTAAGACTTTGACGCCATATTGAAAAAATATAAATAAACAAGTACCTTATTAACTTTTTTTAGATTATTCACCCATTTTAATTACACCATGTGCTAAACTGTCTAGCAAAAACAGGGTCATACTGGGAAAGAAAAAAAAAAGAGGAAAAAAAGAATCCAAAGTGATTTCCTCAAAGTGAATGCTTAAAAAACAAAGACCTGAAGTATTTTAATTTTTATTTTAGTCTCTGGGTACTTTCATTCCATAATTTTTAATCTTTTTCTCTTTTTTTTTTCCCTTTACCAGTGTGTTCACTGTCTTTAATCATGCTTCTTTCAGAAATGAAAAAATTCCCAATTAATTAGCACTTCAGACAGGGGTGTTTAAATACAATTACATATTTGGAGCTTTGGAGTTTTAAAAAAGCCTCATCAAAGTTAACATCCAAGCTGACTCTATTGAATTCTTACAAGAAAAATTGTATTTTAGGTTTTAGGTGTTTTACAGGTGTTCCACATATTTTTAAGGTACAGAATTCCATATGTCTTTTAAGAGTCTAAATAATTTGCTTGAAGAGAAGGGCCCATTCATGGTTTATCAGGGATCAGCATCTGACAGAGATGAATATTTCAGCTATTATCCTGCAAAGCCCATGCTTAAGTCCAGCAAAATGACTTTTCCTGTTATTTGGACAAGTTGTAGTGCGGCTAAACCAATGACTAACTATTGTAAGATGAGTAACAATTTGGAACAACTTGTAGATCCAAATGGTAGAGATTGTGTTGCAAAACTATCCCTTTAAAATACACTTTATCAAACGCACAGGTAAATACATTTCCTATAAAGTTAGAATCTGTAAATAAACAAATATGTGAATTATCTTGGTGATTTTTGGCCTTCTCACTTGTTTGAATATAATTTTTGGTGTAAAAACTTCCTCTGCTCCTAGAGGGTGGATTGGGGATCTAAACTATCTTTACAGGCAATTACCAGAGTTGCCTTTCTAGATGGGGTATCTAGGACCTTTAGTAAATCCCAGGCCCCTGCATTACACCCAGACCTCTGACATCAATTCTCTTTGTGTTTTTTAGTTCAGAATTTTGAATTGTCTCATCATGTCATTCCCTGAATGAATTACTCAGTATTCGAAAAGCTATTGAGGCCCTACCTATTCAAAAAGTAAGCCATATTTACCTCTTTATGAATTATTGAACTCAATTATAATTGATCTCAACCAATTTCCATTATTTTAAAGAACCTGGGTGGAGAATAATACTTTCTAGAACTGGGTACCTTTAAAAGTGTTCCAGTGTGGGTTGGAGCATTTTTCCACCTTTCCCCTGCTTGAAAAACACATAGGAACTTTGTGACAGCTCTATACTGTAAATCTTATTATCATGCAATTTAGGTTGCTGTTGGTCCTCAGCATTTCCTAGAAAAACCATTTATTTTTGACAAGAAGTGACAGGAGTTACATTTGCACTTATAAACTCCTGTTTCACCTGTTCACTCCTTATCACTTTACTCTGGTGGCTGTCTTTGTCTTTATGCATGGCAACATAAATCCATGAAAATGGTACTTTTCATCGGCATTTTTTCAAGATACTTGCACTACCTCCTGGTAGACCACCCAGGACCATTGCAGTATTTCATGCCCTGTCTGTGATAAATTATTAGGGTGCAATCTGCACTTCCAAGTCAAAGCTATCATTTGAATCAATGTCTCTGTTAAAGTGCTATTGTCACCCTGTGCTAACAGCTTTGTGCTTACTGGTCACAGCTCCTGTTTCAATCTATTATTTTGGCAGCTCAAAACAGGTGATTTTCCCCTGAAAGCTGTGGGACATTGTACTGAAACAATTCTCTAATATTGATTTAGAAAGAATACCTATTACCTTTTGTTTTCTGTCACTGTGTTGTTTCAACACCTGCAAAAATTACTTCTAATAACAGTGTATTTGATTCTTTGAAAAACAGGGGTTTGGAGATAGGTTGGTCTTTCATTTCAAAAGATGTTTTTCTGGAAAATCCAGTAATGATGGAAATATATATTTTTAAATGGGTAATGTTGGTTCTTTACATTACAGTAGCGTTCATATCCCTCAACAAAAAAAAAAAAAGTTTCCAACCTACACACAAAAGTCTTCATGTCACATTAGCCCTCATTTTAGCTAATTTTCTTCTATTTTTAACATTAGTTCTGATGTATTTTTATTAATACTGATAGTAAGAATGTAAGTCCTGAAAGAGTCTATTAGGAATAAAACATTTCTGAGAGGCAATTAGGAATTAATGTTGACAGGGCCTCAAATTGAGGCATTATCAGCAGCTTTCAGGAAAGTGATCTGAGAGGAAAAGACAATTGATTATAATTTGACTTCCTTCTCTCCCAAAATATTTAAAATCAAAGTAGTAAAAATACATAAAAGAACTTCATGTTTACAAGTTTGTAACAGTGTGGGTTTTTCAGAAGCTGAAAGGAGATTTACTGGTCTGTGATGAGTAGTTAAAAAGATGTGTCATAGAATATATGTTCAAGAATATAGATTTTTTCATAATGTAAGCCAACCTTTGTGTTGTCACTTAGATGCTAACCTGTAGCTGTAGCAGCTTAAATTGGCATTATTAACATTTATTTCCAAAGCTAGATGCTAAATGAACTTTATTTTTGCTTCTACCTGTCAGTGTTTCTAGCTACCATTTGAATGATGAGAGAGTAATTGGAATCAAAGGGGATATGAAAATGAAAAGTAAAGAGAAATCAAGTACTTATGCCAATCAATCAGTAACTGTATATATTAGGGAAAAATATAAATCTTCTCTTCCCAGAGATGATAGTTTAAGTCATCCCATAATGTATAATTCACATTTCAAAAGCTGTAAAATATAAATTGGTTTTTACATTCAAAATACAAATTGGCTGTTGCTCGTTTTCTTAGCTTTTTCTTCCTTAAAGTTGCATGAAGAATCTCAATAAACTCTGTGTTTTAACAACAAAAGTCTGGAGAGACAGAGAAGCCACAGATTTATGGGTCTGAGTCGTGTACCGAGATGGAAGAGCCCTTTTCCGTCTGTGTAGGTTTTCTAGTAGAAAAGTGGTCTGGGACAGGAGGCAGTAGCATTGATGCCTTAAACCCCTAATGTTTTTTTATTTTTCTAATATTTGTAAACCTTGTAAGTTTTATAGGTAGATTTTAAAAGCAGCAACCCTCACTCCCTTGCATCCCTTTCCCCATAGCACCCTTGTTTACACATTCCTTAACCCTCTTGCCCCATTCTATGCTCCCTGTATCACCCCTACTCCCAAATCCAGTAGAAATGTTTAGTCTTTTGTCAAGGCAAGGCCTAGATTGTTGGCAGAACAACATATCAGGGCCTAAACCACAGAATACGGTCAAAAACTGGGTGACTATGTACCCTTTGTGCTCTGATGATGGTGAAGGTGATGAAGTAGGTGGTCCCGAAATGCACCCCAGACCCATTTTCAGGGGGTGGACCTGGGGCGGTCCAGAGTAAAGGCCACAGGGTGGACACATTTGGGATTGGATGGATGGTATAAAATGTAACCTTCGGGTAACATCTTTAGCCTTGGCAAAATAAACCCTTTCTTATCTCACCCCTAATTAACTGCTCCGGGAGATTTTTTCAGCACCATAAATCCCACGGCAACAGCATAAATACAGACCACTGCAAGAACAAACCTTAAAAACACTCCAGAAGTAATGGAAAACAAAGGAAAGACTCTTACAGCTTTTGATGGGCTTTGGATTAAAGTCTATCAACCAGTACTGACAAGATGGGACAAAAACTTTCTGTCACTCCACTGGAAGATCTGGGAACCCTGATCTGGTGGATGGGAAAGACAATGAAGTGAACATGCTGTTCATTTTGCTTGAGTTGAGAAGGCTTACAAACCTAGTTTTCCATTGTGGCAAATTCTTTCGGGACATTCTAAATAGAATCTTTCACAGAAGGACCATTATCCTTAATACCATAACTCAGAGAACAAATAGGATAGTTGCAGCCTATGAAGGTTATGAGGACCATCCACACCTAAGCATTTTGCATATAAATCCCTCCAGGAAAGCTGGCAACATAGATGCTTCCCCAGCCATCCCATAAGGATGCCTCAATATATTCAGTGGCTAGATTTGCCTCATATCCATTTTTGGAGCCTTTCCTAAAAGACACAATGTCCGAACTGTTGTGAAGGTGCCTATAGTGGGCACTGGCGTGTTATCTGTCGCTTCTACACCTCTCACAGGAAATATTCCCTTAGTAATGGTGATATCTCCATTTCATGTGTTATGTCATCCCTTCATTCCTTGATGGAAAGACAGTGGGATGTTCCTTCAATAGTGGTGCTTTACTGGTTATAGTGAAGGTTACAGTGGAAGTCATATTCTGTTCTTTACTCTCCTTCTCAAAACACTCTCCAAAGCCTGAAGAACTGTAACCAGTTCTATATAAATTGGTATCGGGTGTTTTGAGTCCTGTGTTTTGTTTTGTCTTGTTCTCCAGGAAATAGTTGCTAATATTTCTGGATTATTTTTTTTTTTTTTTTTGGTCAGGTATCATAGAACAGATTTGTGATTTGTACTGTTACAGGTGAATGGGCTGGAAGCAAAGCATGCATCTTCCAGGTTAAAATACAGTGGCTTATACTACTACTAGATTTATATATATATATATTTAAAAAATTAATATAACTAACATAGATGGATCCTTTTGATGGATTTTCTGTGGGTCTAAGGTTCTTTGGCTTCTGAGGAGAAAGATGGAAGAGTCTCTGTTTGTTTTCATGGCATGTTTACGGGTTACAAGAGATTGATGTTTGAATACTTGAACTGCATAATGTGACTCAAGGACAAAACCTTGTTTCTCCAACATTTGACATGTATACCTTAAGCATGAAATCACTTCTCCATTTTTTTTTCAATGTAATTTTTTTAAAATGCATCAGATGAAAGGCAAAAGAAAACATGGGTGTGACATCCCTAAAATCTTCAACATTATTATTTATGATATTTGAAAGACACCCATCAGTACAATAATTAAGACTATATGCTTAAAAGTTAATACTTTATTCGTGCCATAAATGACCCAGAAAGTATACTTCTTTCAGAAAAATTATGTGATAGACTTTTAAGAGAAATGGAAAAATCTGTTTGCAGAGAGGTTTCTATGACTTATATAAATTAAATACTCATAAGTGTTTTTTCTGTTTCTGCTTGCGTTTGACACATGAACACATTTGTCTTGAAGCAGACGGCTGTAAACGTCATTATAGAAACTTTGTTCTTGGTTTTCTGCTCATTGTATTTATGTATATATCAATAAAGATTGTGCATAAGTGTATGGCTGAGTTGCAGACATTACAGTTATAGAGTCTTGAAGGTCCTTTGCAGGGCCAGGAGTTGGACTCAATGATCCTTGTGGGTCCCTTCCAACTTGGCATATTCTGTGATTTTGCAATCCTGTGATTCCAAGCAGCTAAATGTTTTGTGTGCTTTACATAGAGGAAAAGAAGAGGCCCTTCTCCAATTTAAAGACTATTTTGAGGATGTGCCTTATGAAAGCTCACTTGCTTTCCGTAGTAGCTTTTGACCCCAAAACACTGAACATATTTCAGGTTGAAGAGTTTGGCGTGTGGATTAATGCTTTTGTTAATTTGGTGTAACTAATTTATGACACTAAGAAGTTGCCAAAGTCTGCCCTAAAAAGAAATGTCAGAGTGTGTTTCTTCCTATCACATGTGATAGGTATTTCAGCAGGGGTAGGAAGTACTTACAATTCACAGGAAAATTCTAGTGTTCGCTTCTGCTGTCAAAGGCGACTCCAAATGCTACTTGTGATGATACACACATCCCCTTCTAAAAGAAGGAAAGAAAAAATCTGGTTTGGATCAAGAAGCACCTTTAGAAGGACTTACTTTTCAAAGTATGGAAAGGACACAGGTAATCCGTGTGTCATTTTCTTCAGAATTCTGGTGTGAAAGAGGTACCTGTCAGGACATCTAACATGTGGTAACACCTTGGTAACCATGTGTTGTGGCCATATTATGTTCTGCCATTGCTATACCAAGTGTCTGCAACCTCTACCAGTTCAATCTGTCTGAGGTCAAACTATCACTAAAGTTGTCTGTACAGGCTTTGTTTGTGCAGACTGAATTGTGCTAAAACCAAAGTAGAGTAACAAACTGATCAAACATCAGCTACTGGCTGTTGGCACTCCTGATAGAATGTGTCTTTCGAATGCCATGTTCTTCTGAGGCTCTGGGGAATGTCTGATGGTTTGAAGATTTGTCTTCTGGTCCAGCCTAATGAAAAGATATTGACTGTTTTAGTTTCATCACTGTTTGAGCCACAGTGACAGTCTGTAATATATTTTTCAGCAGAGATAGTTAACCACCTATCTTGAAAATGATTTACAATTAATAACCCTATGAATTAAATCAACAAGTTTTGACAATATTTTCTTAGTCCAAGAGAAATGCTATTTACCTCCAAGAGTATTCAATGGCTCTGATACATGCATGTCATTGAACAACAACAAAAAACCCATCCATAAGCTCAAAGTTCCATTCTGAGTCAGGCAGCACATTGGCAAGCCTGAGAATGGCGCATCAATTCTGGTGACCAATAACCCCCAAAGGAACAATGTGACATTCTCTGACTGCTCAGCCTGACAGATAAGGTGTCCATTTATAGCTGGGTCAGTTGAGCTGGTAATTGATAGAACTCAAACTTGAGAAAGCTTAGAATTTCATCTCTGAATTTCAATACAAATACCCTTAGTTAGAACTTCAGTATGTCATACAGACCATTTTTCATGGCATCACTTTAAAGTATTTCACAAATATCCGATTACGTTCATCATCAAATAATCAAAATCTGTGAATTCCTACTTTCAGAGGAAGATATTATTAGAATATAGGCAAAATATTGAATGAAATTAAAAACAACTTCATCAGACTAGTTGTCAAGATATTTTTCTCAAAGAGTAGCAAACAATTCATTCGCTCAAAAATTGCCGAGGAACAAAATACTCTATAAACTGTGATAGAATAGCAGTATATCACTTTGGAATAAAAATTTTATATCCTTGCAAAAATTCAATTTGCACATAAATATTTTCATAGCAGTGGCAAAAAAAATGTGCTTTTTGCTACCTATACTCAAAATTGCTAAGATTTTTTTCTTAGCAGATAAACAAATAAATTTATAAATTGTTTTGTTAAGTTAGAAAGAAAGCTTCTACCACTTTTGACAATGTGTAATATTATGTATTTTTATGAGAACTTTCATTTTAAATAAAAAGGGAGAGTTATATAACAGTAATCATGAATAAATATTATTAATAATGGAGAAGCGTATTTTATGTGGTAAAAGAAAATAATGGAAGCTGAAGAACAATAAGATTTGTTTAGTTCAGATATAATTATATCTTCACTGATTCCTATGTAATACACCACCTATTTTTTTGTTGCAGTAGAAACAGTCATGTTGTATTGTCCTTGCTCTTTCTAATTAATAAAAGCTATCAAACAGAGTAAGGCAGAAAACTGAAATGATATTTTCTTTGAAGAGAAAAAACACATCCTGGATAAGCAGAGCTTTGCTGAAGTGAACGAGTCAAGACCAGTTTACTGAAGTGTGCTCAGTCCTGGCATGACCATGTACCTTTGAGAACCAGAGCTGCTCTCTTCACACGGTCAATGAAAAACCTGTGTCAGCACACACCTGGATACATCATGGATCCCCTGATACTCCTTTGTAGCCCACAAAGCTCACATTGATAGATTCCAAATCATTCATGATACAATTCATGAATGAATCATAACTTACAGCTCAGATTTTCAAACAGAACAAATTGCATCCTTGACTCCCTTGATCAGCGATGTTTTAACCATAAATGTTGTCTAGACTTATTTCCTCATCTATTTATATTTTCATGGAGGATGCCTCCATTAAATCAGATGGATCACACCTTTCGGTAATTTTCTGGCCTCTCTTTAATCATTGCTTGGGATGAGAAACTTCTGATTTGGATTACAAGTTTTGTCATTTTTCAGGACCTTCTGTGAACCTTTTCCAACAGACAGATGGTAGCTGTAAATGTCATGGGCATGATTCAACAGATGCAATATAAATTTTGTAGTTGAGAGTAAAAAACCCTACCATGACAAGTCAGAGAAGTTCCACCCTTAGAAGTGCCCGTTTTATGACTAGAAACAGACTTGCAGGACACTAAATGAGATATATGAGATTTAAGATATCTTTGTTGCAGATACATTCAGTTATGACCCTGCATCCATTACGTATTTTTTAAATAATGTTTTTGGTGGTGATTTGCCAACCAAAAGATCCTTCCAGTTTATCTTTGCATTCTTAAACACTCCAGCATGAGAGGTTGAGGGTAATGCCCATCTTAGCCTTCTTTAAAAATTCACCATCTGAATTTTTAAACTGTCCTGTGCTTCTGCTACAAGTTTTGCTTAAAGGAACAGAAAGTCAGAAGAGTCAGAAAATGTGATCTGTTGCAGTTTATTACCTTCATCCTTTAGGTCAATTATATGAGAAAGATAATCTTCTGGCTAAGAGTTTTAAGCTTTGTAAAAAAATTTATTTATTTTTAGAAGGAAAATTTCAGGTTAGTTCCTTTCAGAATACATTTGATTGCACAAATGACACTTCATAACACATGGACATGCCATATAACTATTATTTGAAACAGAAATATCTGCTTAACAAAAAGTAGATATTCTGTGCTTTGGGCTTTTAAATTCAGTGTTAACAATGGCAAGTGATTAGTTAATTCTGATAGAAAAATTATATCTTATCTCTACTGATTTGTAAGGGTTTGAGGCTGGTTAATTCTTGGCCTGTGTCATTAATAACCTGGATAGAGATGAAGCTGAACTTCTTTCTTCTAATATCATGGCTACTACCCCACCAATTTCTGTTAATTCTAATTTTATTGAATTAAAAGTGTTATTTCTAGTACAATCATTCAAAAAAGGTGACCTAGAAATTGATTGTCCCCACTTCAGGGATCTATATATCTTTGTAACAGTACCCTTGCCCCAAAGTCTTGCAGTCTCCACAGCTAGAGAACAAAAGCTCAGATAAATTAAAATATCCACAAGGTTAGTTAAAGTGCATGTAGACAGCTCCCAAAGTAAGTCAGTGCCTTTTAATTTAGATTCGACTTCTAAAGGTCTTCTTGTTGGACTCACTTTAGAGTTGTCTGAAGTAGCTTGAATTATTTAGACTCTCATTGTAAGAGAATATTTCTTTTTTATTATAAGCTGGACAGTTCACCAAACTTAATCCATTAAGATGTTGAGAGTTCATGTTACATCCAAGCCAGGTTCTACCCCCAAATATCTATCTGACTATTGTGAAAGCCACCTCTTTAAATCCAGGAAATGGATTTTGCAGGACGTTTGTCTGACACCAAAATTGTTTTCTACTCACATCGGCCACTTAAACAGAGAATTGTTTGTGTATTTAACTGCAAGACAGAGATATCCACAGTTAGCCTAAGGAATCTAACCAAACAGTTTTTAAGGTACTTTAAAAGTCAATAAAATATTAATAATAAGCTTATACTGTTGGTCCTGTGCATTTCAGTATATATGTATGCATACTGACATAAGCAAACATATTTGCAGCACATGATAAAATAGAAATTAGAAGTTAAAAAAGTAAATATTTACTAATAATCTTGTGAGTTTAAATAAATATATATTCATATATATTCAGATATAAGCATATGAATATACACATGTGTAGGCATGGAAAAAAAAAAGAAATGGTCACTTGTAAAAGCTACATAAATTAAAGACTATGTCTTATATAACCTTTATAAGTGCTTTTAGATTATATCTAACAAATGTTTATTAGGAATTAATTTCCACTAGTTTTGATTTTACCCTACAGAATTGTTGGCTTGTGTGATTGTTAGCTGTTGGTCTTTAAATTGCAGACTACAAGGGAAATAAGAGTATAAAATATCAACATGTTTGTTTATTTCTTAGCTTTTTACTGCTATTAGTTTTGCCATTTCAGGTGGCATAAATCTGACAATTAAGTATACTGACTTTTCCATCAATGTCAAAATCAGTGACAGGTAGTTCAATCAGCATAGGATTATTAGCATTCTTATACTTTTATTAGGACATAGGTATACATTATTATCAGCTTCAAACTGCCTTGAAAGAAAAAAAAAAACAACCCCCTCATAAAAAACAACCTAAAAAAAACCCCAAACCAACAGAGGAAGAACATTCTTTCTGATTTATTTCACTTTCATATTCCCTTTTCATTCAGGAGCATTATCTTAACCCTTCTCTGGTTCAAGAGCCCTGATGCACTTGGCTATCTTGGCAAAGCTTTTTTGTGACAATCCATAAAATCATTTTATAAATGTCCACACACATCTGTCTCCCAGTTTGAGACAAGTTCATCCACACCTACTAGACCTTGACCATTACTATTATCCATCAGATGCATTTCTGCCATTTGGCTGTTTTGTTCACAAGCCTCTCATTTTGATTAATGAAATCAATGTATTGTGGGATATTTTACAGGTCGACATAAGGGCTTGATTGTGTAGTATTGGGTATAATTTTGGCACCACACCTCTCTGATGCACAGAGATGAGTTCTTCCACCGTTCTAAAAGACCGAAAGTGGAATCTCTGCTGTATCTTCCACCACACTACAAGATACAAAAATGAATTCAAAAGTTAAACTAGCTTCTTCTAACCTAAAATGAATTAAGTAATATTAAATATAACCTAATACAATATTTGAGCAATTGTAAAAAGAGGAGCATTTACTTCAAATGTAAAGAAAGGACCAAAGTGACTTCAATGACACTTATACTACAGGGATCCCAGTACATCCCATCAAGGACTGCAACAGTATATGATGGAGACCTTTTTTTTTTTTACTGTAAATTGCCAGTTTGTCTAAACCAAGCAATTATGCTGCTTTTGCTAATCACAGCTTCTCTCAAGCTTTTAAAATATTGACCTTTCTTTATATAATGGCAATTTAGAACGTAAATGAGAAATTAATCACAGCAAAAACATACAAAAAGTACAGAAATGCTTCAGTTACCCCAAATCATCAACTTAAACACTTTTTATTATGTGAATATACCTGAAAGCTTTTGTGCTGATTTTGGAAGAAATTGTTTTGAAATCATAAATATTTTCTAGGGTAAGAAAACCAGTTCTTGTGGACCTTTATGAGTTAGACCCTGCCAAGAATATTTCACATTTCTTTCTCAGGTTTTTACTTTTTTTTTCATATTCATCCTGGTTTCTATAAAATAGTAATAATGGAAAATTTTAAAATATGATTTCATTTTTGCAGATATTATTTTTCTCTATGTGCTTGTACAAATTATGGACATATAAATACATATGTGTAGATTCTAATATTGTTGCAGAGCCTTAAATTCTTTGGTAATATGTGTGTGTGAGGAAAAAATCTTCAACAAAGATAACAGAAAGCCACAGTTATATAAGAGGGCTAGACAATCACAACAGAACACTGGCATCAAATTTTATTAAAATATATAAACAAGTGATTTTATGTAATGATTTCTTAATCTTTACAATTCTTTCTTCTGTACACCTTGCTAAGTTTTCTTTAAATTTTCACACAGATTCATTACATGCAGCTCAATTACTTTAGACGTATCAAGGAACTAGAAAGAAATTTGATAAATATCAGCTAAACATGGTTGGGGTTTTTTGGTTTTTGTTTTGAATTTAGCTAAAATAAATTGCTGGTTCTCTTTTGAGTTATTTTGATAAAACAATAATTCCACTAATTGATTGCATTTATCTTTTACTGGAATTTAATCTTTGTAATTCAGATCTCTGTCTTCAGATTCATTACTCTAATAAATATTCCTGATGGTGAAGGGATTTCAGGTGATATTGATTGTCAAGTTTCTCTCTGAGTAAAGGTCATGATTAGTGTTAACTCTGATAATTTCCATGGATTTAAAGCACAATAGGTCTGTATTCACTCTAAATTCACTTGACATGATAAAACTTCATTGTAAAATGATGTGCAGTCAGTTTTGAGTCATATCGCCTCAGGCTCTGACATTACTTACTCTCAGTAAAATGAATCATATCCTTTACAGAAATTCAGGTCAAGCACAAACTTTGGGGAAAAAAAGGCTAAAAGGATATAGAAAATTATACTATGTCATTGATCCAACAAAACCCCTCACGTTTCTATAGTTGAATGCAAAATCCTGAATAATGTTTTCTTTTGTAGATAAATTTGTTCTCTGTTGCTCTCTGAGTCATTAAAGGTCTTATTTGTCTTAAGACAGTGTTACCAACATGACTGTTGAAAACTTAATTGAGATGCCAACTTTTACCTTGCAAAAGTCAGAGGACTTAAGCTTATTATTCCCTGATATTACATTTTTCATAACAAGTGTGATGTGTTACACATGATGTTACACATCATGAAACCACCATTTACATTGAAATGAGATGAGACCCAGGTATGCATACAGCTCCCTTTACCTAGTTATTCCTACCTATGTATAATAGTTGTCTGTATTCACGGGTTTTATTAAGGTGGATGTAAGAGTTTGCTGAATATTATTGACAGAAAATTTTCTTGTGTAACAAACACAATTTTCAAAAGAGTTTTTTTAAATTTTCAGTACCCTTTCTGTTTTCACCCAGGTATGACATTCATACTTGGATGAAGAATTCTGTTCCATCTGCAGTCAACTACTTGACTGATCAACTTGCTCAAAGAAACAGTAAGAGCTGATACAGATCTGGTACAGAAGTTAAATGACAGAAAAATCAAAGTTATAGCAACTCCCTTGGCTAAGTGATTTGAGAGGTCAAAGCTCCTTGGCTCTGTTTGCTAATAATTCATTTCATGTTATTCCTAGACTTTGTACAACTTTGTGCTGTTCAAGATTTTCTTCCAAGAGCTAATGAGTGACAAAGCAAACCTTTGAAAATAGGGGGAAGGGGGAAGCAAAACCCAAGAGTTAATATTATTTCAGGTCTGCTTGCCAACATTACATTCATTAAGTAGCAACGTTGCTTTTGAAACACTATACTGGAACAAATAATTTTACATGGGAGAATAATATCTTTGTAATACAGAGCTGAGACACTGTTCATTATGCTTTCCCTGAAAATGGAAGGCTTTCTCAGCGGTGCAAGTTCTAAAGTTTCATCCAAACTAATTTTTAAAGTTTCAAATGGTCGAGCTGCCAAGACTTCCTTGGTGACTCTCTCCTCAAGCTGAAGATAGTAAATACAAACCACTACAAAATAAATGGAAGTTAATAAACACTGAAGTCTATACCTAAATGGGGTGGAAGGCAGTCTCTGTAAATTACTTAAACAGATCAAAATTAAGAGACTGAAAACCAGGATGGATTTTTGGTAACAGTATTACTTTTTGGTAACATATTAGTTAGCACAGGACAAAAATCACTTGAGGGACAGTTCTAGTTACAATATCACAAGTTAAGATCCACTGGCTGGGAACATTCCCAGGTACTGTTAAATTTATCACAGAAGCACAGAATCACAGAATATGCTGAGTTGGAGGGGACACACAAGGATCATCGAGTCCAACTCCTGGCCCTGCACATGACCATCCCCAAGAGTCACACCACGTACCTGAGAGTATCATCCAAATGCTTCTTGAGCTCTGTCAGGGTTGGTTCTGTGACCACTGCCCTGGGGTGCCTGTTCTAGTGCCCAGCCACCCTCTAGGGGAAGAACATCCAACCTAAACCTCCCCTGACACAACTTCCGGGCATTCCCTTGGCCACTGGTCACCACAGGGAAGAGATCAGTGCCTGCCCATCCTCTTCCCCTCAGGAGGAAGTTGTAAGTGCAATGAGGTCTCCCCTCAGTCTTCTCTTCTCCAGGAAGAACAGACCAAGTGCCCTCAGCCGCTCCTCATATGGCCTTTCCTCCAGGTCCTTTACAATCTTCTTTGCCCTCCTTTGAACTCTCTCTAATGATTTAATATCTTTCTTATATTGTGGTGCCCAGAACTGCCCCAGTATTCCAGGTGAGACCACTCCAGTGCAGAGCAGAGTAGGACAATCCCCTCCCTCAGCTGGCTGGTGATGCTTTGCCTGATGCTGCCAGGGACATGGTTGGCCCTCCTGCCTGCCAGGGCACTGCTGACTCATATTCAACTTGCTATCAACCAGGACCCTCAGATCCCTTTCCTGGCACTGCTTTCCAGCATTTCATTCCCCAGTTTGTCTGTACATCCGGAGTTACCTATCCCAGGTGCAGAATCTGGCACTTTCCATTAATGAACTTCCTTTAGCAAGGAATGTCATCATTACCATTCCTTTTGGTGTTCTGTGCTGTAGTGGAGGTCAGATTAGACCAGTTTGTTCTCTTTCCCAAATCTCGGGTTTGTGCTATCCAATTTTTAATGGTGATCACCATGGGTATGTCTTTGAAAGTCTGATCCTATCAAATGGCATTGTGAAAGGCTGAGAGCTTTACTCAGAAGAAAAGTCATGTTGAACTGAATGTGAAGAAAGAGGCTTCAGAGAAAGGTAATTTAGAAAAAAAATATGGTCTATATAAGTGCTAGATCTCAAAATGCTACAGTTGCTGGTTTATTGGAGTTTTCTCCCATTTTGTGAGAAATCAGCACTTCCTTGCCTTCATGCACCATTTGATCTACAAGGGCTTCAATTTTTGTGTCAAAGTCACTGTTTCCTTAAAATAAGTACAATTACTTACACAATGATTTCTTATACTCCACCTTGAGCCGAGAGATGCTGTATATCTGAAATGTCAAGTAACCTGACGTAATGAATGGAAAATCAGTGAGAAGGAAAAACAGGAACTGTAGCCAGGAGTCAGGATTACACCAGGTGGGCAGCTTTGTGGAGGCATTCTGCCAAGTGCATAATCACAAAATGCTTTGGTTTGAAATGGACATTAAAGGTCATCTCATTCCACCCCCCTGACATGGGCAGGGACACCTTCCACTGAACCAGGTTGCTCAGAGCCCCAGCAACCTGGTCTTGAACACTTGCAGGGATGAGGCATCACAACTTCTTTGGGCAACCTGTTCCATTGCCTCCCCACCCTCATAATAAAGTATTTCTTCCTAATATCTAATGTAAACCTACTCTCTTTCAGATTACAATGCTGCAGAATGGAGTACTTCTACTGTTTTCACACTACCCACCTTCCAGACTTAAAGTTCTTCTACCAGGAACTTGAAGGTAATATGAATAAATAAATATTTAACATTTAAACTAGTTTTTAAATAAGGTTTGTTTCCATATGTTCCAGTGCAGCTCATACACTAAAACCCTAATAAGTTGCTCTATACACAAGTTTTGAATAATAATAATAAAAAAACCCCACTTAAACCATAGATTAAGCTTCAGATAAAGTTTAGCCAGGACAGAGAAAGACTGAGATTTGAAATGGCTGTTCATGTTCTTGCAAACATTATTGTACTTAATTTTAAGAGTAATAGCAGTCTCATTCAATTCTTGTATACATGCTAAGCATGCAGGAAGTAAGAGACAAGCACAAAGTAACACAAGGTTTGGTAAGAAAAGAGACAAAGAAAAAGAGAAATTCAGAATGGTCCCTTGTTTCTCAGCATCCTTTCAGGATGTCCCACCTGCTAACCCTGCTGCCGGCACAGAAACTGGAAGAAAGAAAAACTGTAAAGGCTTCATTCATAAAATTCAATAAGCCTGGCTAAACTGAAAGAAAGCTTTCACTGCTCCCTCTATTAATTTCCTGGCTTTTTTTTTCCTTTTGTCATTATCTTTTCCTGTACACACCACAAAACACACTTTCAACAAATAGTTATTTTAGCAAATGGTCAATAACTCCAGATTTCACACTTTGACATGGCTGTATCTTCCCATTTACCTGAGAAGAAGAAATTGCACTTCTGTGTCTGAGCATTGGGGCAGGTACAACCATATACTCACAAATTTCGCCAGACTGCTGGAAAGACTGCAACAGTACCTCCCTGGCACATTGACTCATTCTTAAGTGATAAATGAAAGCTAGTTTATACCTAAAATTCTTTCATTTTGTTTTCCCAGGCAATAGAAATAATATGCTTCTTATAAGGCAATCTGATCTATTTCTATTTCTATGCTGTTATAACAATATAACTTGTTTGCTCTATAAATCTATTATTTTTATGTATTATTTTTACTGAGATAGTGTCAAAAATCTTAGACTAATGCTTCATTGTACAAACTATAAGGGCAAGGCAGCATTTTCAAGGATAAGGGCTTTTTCATCTGAAATTCAGAAACCAGAGATGGAGACAGAAAAAAAAAACAAAGAAAAAAGGATAGCAGTTTAAAAAAATGAAAACTATTTAGAAGCAACAGTCCTGCAGCTTCTCCATTCACATACTTTAATTCTTTCTGTAGACATCACAGACTACCTGTGGTTTTCAGGGCAAACTTATCACTAAATTTCTACTGTTATGGGTGCTTATGATAACAAAGGAGAAAGTGCGAGGAAAAATAAGAAAATACTTGTTTGGAAATCTGTGACTGTATTGCAGGTTTTGTCTATAGGAATATACTGGAGCAAGAAGATGCTCTTTGTTTGCTGAGTAATCACAAGTGTGTATGAAGAGCCTTAAAAATTGAAGCACTCAACTTTGACTTGATGAAAAAGAGCAAGGGAAGTCAAGAGTTAAGAGCACATAATAGGGAAATAGGGAGAAAAAGATCCTTGTAGGAACTTTTTGGATGGATGACACCAAAAATTATGGTATTTTTGAGGCAGAAGAAAACGTCTTCAAGTACAAAAAAAAAAGAATTTGGATAGGAGCTGTTGTAGCCAAAACAGAGGCCTGCGACACCTGTGAATTACAATTGTGTTAATAAGGATGTGGTTACTCTTAGCTTGCATTTACTTGAGATATAGGTGTGATAATATACTGTAAACAGCAGGTTTTTGTGACAGTGTTATGGAATGGGCAAACAGTGTTCAAGCATTTTTAAAATAAATATGTGAGCAAGGTCAGTAATAAGGGGCAAGGAGTTGCACTTAAGAGACACGGGGAAACATCAACAGGTGTCACACAAGGATCAGAGTTTGCCAGACAGAGAAGAAAAACTAAGATAAGCATAAGAGACAGCAAATAGGAAGGACACCCTGCCCATTAAACAAAAAACATGACTAGTAAAACCCAAAATAAGAAAGGGAGCCTTGGGAGCAGATGGCATCCCCCATCTACCCCTTCTGGGAGTGGGAAGAGCAGTATAAAACCACATGAACATACAAAGAAAAGTTGGGAAGGTGTCTGCTTTTGTTTTGACTTAATGAAAGAGCTCTCAATCCCACACCTGGGAGACCAAGAACCGTCAAGGGCTGTGGTCACCAGCACTACACAGTATCATTTCCATGGCAATGTGTAGTCACAGCTAATTAGCAGATGAAGTGTTAAAGGCTAATGATTTTAGTGAGAAGTACAGGCAGTGATTAACTTTTAGCACAAAGTTTGTTCTAATGAATGAAACTAGGGAAATTTTCTTTAGAGTTTGAAGCTGATTTGATTTATTAGTCTGCTAAAAACTCCTGTGGTGATCTCTAGTTTCCTAGCTGATGAAAACATATACATACAAAAATATATTCAGCTACAACACTGGATGCATATTGAGGATTGGAGGATTAAATGCTATATTTGACTTTGCAGGGGCAATAAACAGAAGTTTAGAGTGAAAAAAAAGGAACCCACAAGAATTTTCAAACATGGACTAGCATTGCTATTAAGATTAACAAACTACTGTTTTACAAGGTAGGAATCTTAAGAACTATGCAGTATGTTCTGAGTGTCAAGAAAAAGAGACCAAAGATAGTTCAGACACATTAATAAGATTTTTAAATATTAAGTAATTTTGAATCTATTGTTCCTGGGTTTGATTCAAAGCTTTTGTTGATTTTGCTGAATTCTGGACTCAGGTTTCAAGTATCCAGTATCAAAAAAGTTTTGTCATTTTTCACAGTAAAGGACCAAGGGATGTGATCAGCTTAGAAGCAGAGGCATGTTATAAAATATAAAGCAAAGAGAGTTCACATTTTTCAGACTTGACTAATCAAATCTAATTATATAGATGTTTTCATCATAGATCCTAATGTATTTAACTAGATAGAAATATCTCTATCCACATTAGAAGTCATAATTGAAGACGAAAATACTTTTTCACCAACTAAGAATGGCCAACTATTTCTTAATGTGTTAAAATAGCACAGCAGTGCATATGGTTTAGAAATTGAGAAATTGTCACACCAGTAACACTGAATAAATTGTCACATATAATTCTGCACAACCTGTAACTTATTAAATACTCCAGAAAGCAGGTTTGATTTATTGATTACTTACTTGCTTCCTTTTCTAACAAATGAGAAAACACCATAATAGGATGGAGGAAATAGAAATTATATTCTTTGGCTGCTTTGTTATACTTGGAAAATTATGTTGCTTTTCCATGTTATTATATATCTCATCATTGTCTTCTGGTTTATCCAATTACTCCATAAACCCTTATGACAAGAATTTTACTTTTTATTGTGTCTCCTTTTTTATTTTTATTGTTAGTTTTACTTAAGACTCTAAGACTCTGAAGAATGGATCTCAATGTGAGCTCATGGGAACTACTGATTTATGCAATAATTTTTTCCATAGATATTTCTGTGATCAATTAATGATAAAACAATTTCATGATAGATTGTAATTGGGATTTTTTTAAAAAGACACTGATAATAGTGATGCACAAAGACAGATTTGCATGCGCAAACCCCTACCCATGGTGTACAGGTCTGATGATATACACATACTTTAA
>NW_020884892.1:2207904-2251035 GCF_003945725.1 Corapipo altera
AAAGGAAGGGAAGGTTTGGGAAGGGAAGGTTTGGGAAGGGAAGGTTTGGGAAGGTTTGGGAAGGTTTGGGAAGGGAAGGTTAGGGAAGGGAAGGTTTGGGAAGGTTTGGGAAGGTTTGGGAAGGTTTGGGAAGGGAAGGGAAGGGAAGGTTTTGGAAGGGAAGGTTTGGGAAGGTTTGGGAAGGTTTGGGAAGGTTTGGGAAGGGAAGGGAAGGGAAGGGAAGGGAAGGGAAGGGAAGGGAGCTGCAAAAACAGCAGCAGTGTTCTCAGAGAAGCGTCCTCCTCTTAATGTTTTCTCCAGGGAGTTACCTGCTAACAATTAAGATGCCTTTATGACTTTTCTTGTCCTGGTTTATGGTGCTGTTAGTGCTGAATGGATTTGCATCATCAGGCACAGGTGTCTCCTGCTCTGGCAGTCGTGTCCCATGAGAATCCAACCCTGGAATGGGATCTGAGCTTGCTCGTGGGAGGCAATGAACAGAACTGTATGAAAACAGCTGAACAACAGCATGAAACCACAAGGAAATACACTGCCCAAAAACCACTAAAAAACTGCCTCAGTAAGTAAGGAAAGGATTCAAAAGTTGCAAGCAAAAGAGAGGCTGCAGGACTGCAGGTTGAAGGCCTTTAGCACCACAAAGATTAAGGCACTTTGAGCACTGAGCAACAAGAGGAAGACTAGGATTTCACCATAGAGAACTGGGGGACCCCCAGAACTAAAAGTATTGTATTATCCAGCGATTCAATCACAGAGAATTTCAATAACATACTTAGGAGATACCACTTGATTAATTAATTACCTTGGTTACAGTTGCATTCATTACAGCGAGGGCTACGGGTAACAAACATGGTAACAGCCATGAGCAATGCAAGTGTAATGTAGCATTAGAAGTATTTACTGGGGAAGTAAAAATCTATTAATGTCAGGGTGAAAGCTCAGACAAGATATTTCTGGAAAATGTGTGCAAATTCTTTTCAACATGTTTAATAAATACTAATTGAAATGCAGAAAAAAAATTCCTTGGGTAATCAAGTGAATGAAGAGCCTATGTTCCATGAGTAAATGAGAAGATTTTTGCTTGATTACCCTAGTGAAACAAAAGCTAAGAAGGGATGTGATTGCCATCTATAAAGGCAGGTTAAAGAGAAAGATGTATGGGAGTGTATGGAGTGAAGGAAGGCAGAAAAGTGAGCTCTAATGATGAAACACAACCTTGGTACAATGGCAAACAGAAACAATGTGTTTGGAAATCAGAACAAAATGCCTAAATCTCAGGGGCTGTAGCACTTGGGAACAGCCTTTCAGGAAGGATTACAGGGAAAAGAAAATTCATTTTCCGAAATGCCATTATATACTGAGACTTCATGGAACACTGCACTGGCCTCAGTGCTGCAGACAGACCCTTCCACTCCACAACTCCTTGATTCCTATGACAGGGAAAAGAATGATTTTTACAGTGATGGCTAATGAGATTTCACAGAAATTAGTAATGAAGGAAGGATTGAGCAATGGATCCCCATAGTAACAGGACAGTTCTTAGGAAAGATTTATCTGGTGAGAGTTAATGAACTTATTTCTGATGTTATCCTTTGAATTACTTAGGGACATAACACTTTTAAACTATTGTAAGAGAAGATGTTGGATTTATTTTGGTTTGGATTGCTTGCCTGAATTTCTACCTGTAATTAAAATGGATTACTTTTTATTTCTTTAATCAGATTTTGATGAAAAGGATGAAATAAAAAGTTTTAATGATTTTGTTTGAATGGATTTTTTATTAAAATTACTTTTTAAGATTTTGGTTGTTAAAATACAAAATTTTTATTTTAATGGTTTATTATTTTCTCTGTGCCTAACTTGCTGATGCATCATGATAATATTTTAACCATTCTATTCTATCTCATTCTGACTTTTGACATATTGAGAAGATCCATTTGTTATGACCAAGTAACACAGCCTACCTTCTGTTCTTTTTAGGTCACTTTGGTTCTTGACATTGACAAGAACTAAAGGAAATTGGAATTTCAGGTCTGGCTAAAAAGCTTACACCATAAATTATGTCACTATGCAATAATATCTCAAATTTTCCAGCTAAACCACAATTTAGATTAAAAAAATAGATAAATAAAGATTCAAGTATAAGGCTTGTGAGATGAGAAGTGAGAGACTAAGGTAATACTGTGTCTTCGTTTTGGTTGGGATAGAGTTAATTTATTTCCTAGTCGCTGGAAAAATGCTGTGTTTTGGATTTAGGATAAGAATGATGCTGATAACATTGTGATGCTTTGGGTTTTGCTGAGCACTGCTTACGCTCAGTCAAGGACTTTTCAGTTTCTCATGCTGCCCTGGCAGAGAGGAGGTTGAGAATGCACAAAAAGATGGGAGGAGACACAGCCAGGACAGGTGATCCAAAGGAATATCCCAGACCAAATGGCATCAGTTGAACAATAACACTGGGGTGTTTTGGCCACAGGGGTGGAAGCCACTGCTCAGGGTTGGGCTGGGCATCAGTCAGTAGGTGGTGAGCAATTGCACTGTGCATCACTTAAATCATACTAATATTTTATGGTATGCTTGGCTCTGGCACTGAATAGCAAACCCTATTTGGAGTGACAAACTCTCTTATTAACACTATGAGAAACAGATTGGTGTAGAGAGGAAATGATGTTTCAATTAGTACAGAGTCGCATCTACACAATGTGATTTCATAAACAAAACATTTCTAATATAAGCAGGTTGTCCTGTCTGTAATACAGCTGGTATAATAAAGCTAATAAAAAATAAATATGAATTTGATGTAACATTTTAAATGACATAAAATTCCTTACTAAATTATAAACATTCAAAGATTTTTTTTCTCTAAAGCCAAATATCTCAGAAATTTAGTTTTACTGGTAATTTTAAAAAGATTAGACACTTCTTATTTGGAGGTGCAATATCAAACTCTCATTTCATCATGACACAGATTTTGAATTTATTTCAATTCTATTTACATACTTCTTAAAGATTTTTTCTTAATCTCTTTTGATAGCATATGTCATTATTTTCTCATATTTATTAGTAAAAATATTTTTATGTGTATTAGATCTAAAATTATATAAGAACATAAAAAAAATCCCCTTTTGTTGATGAACAACTTGTTTAACCAAGGATTAGCTCTTCTTTGTAGTTTGCCTTTCTATCACAGTATAATCTGTGCTAAATTTAATTTTCAAACTGTGAACTCAATTTCTGTAAATTCAAATAGAGATTAAAATACAATTAAGTGTCAAGTATTTTAACTTTCCTGTACTAATTATAAAAGGAAGACAAATAATAAAAATATATTCATATTTCTTCTTTGGTTTGTCTTTTTTTTTTCTGCATCAGAACCCTTTACAGACATGTAATAGATAACACACACACCTGTTGGTTCATCAATATATACAGATATGTACAAGTAAAACATTTCAAGTAAAGCAAATCACAAAACACATGATTGGGTTATAACAGCTGAGATGAGGAATTAATTGAGTTCCTCAGTGATAATGTCTCAGGTGTTTCATAATACCTTGAAGTCTAGTTCTTCCTAACGCTGAGAATTTCAAAATTTTGATGGCACATCCTTCATTCTTTTCAGCATGGTTTTCCTAGATATCTTCAGTCCGACTAAACAGCCCAAAGCCTACCCCTTGGAAGTCCAAGGCAGCAGTTCTATCAACCCCACTCCTTACTTCTCCAAGACTCAACAACTCCATCATTTCATAACGACTGCACCCAAAGACAGGTTCCAACCATAACATCATCCACATTCCTTCTCTCTTCAGACTCTCTGTTGTTTTTCTCCCTGATTTCTCTTTGTGTTTTCCAACCTTAATGATTCTATGATTTTATGATATTTCATTGTGTTGGTATCTGAACTGCTCACCTTGGTGGGTCTTCAGTGAAGGAGTTCTGAGGTACTCTCTTACCTAAGAAGTAAGATCATTTTGTCTCTTTGAAAAAATCAATTTCTTTTTTTTTTTTTCTTATTTTTTATTAAATTCTTTTTCTATCAGGAGCTCTTATGGCTACTTTTATATCTGGATAAACAAGAGTACTTTTTTATATGCTTTCCTTGCTTTTAAGTGGTCTTGATGCCTAAAATCATTGACAGAATCCTCACAAGGTTGTTCAAGGTTAGATTTCCTACCTGAATAAAAATGGGACCTAAAGTATCTATTTTTCTATCTTTTTTTTCTTTTCTTCCATCAGAAGCTAAATTGAATTGCTGCCAAAAAATTCATTGTAACACTTTCCAAAGTACAGACCTGAAGATCTTTTTGGCATCATCATGTATCTGCAATTGTTTATTTTTGTTCCAAGGAAGCATAACCAGCAACAGAAACATTTTTATTCCTTTATAACAATTTCCCACTTGCATGTATAACCAAAAAAAAAAAAAGATTTATGGAACACAGTTTAGAGTCTTATCATGAGAACTATGATACAGGTTTCTGTAGAGACTGTCCATGACATGTTAATGGCACAAATTTCTACTTGGACTCTCCGTGTCCCTGTTCATTTTAAGTGGTTTTTTATGGCTGTGCTGTTATCTCTGTACAGTCATGGCTACACAGCTGGGACCACACAAAGCAGTTACCTCAACACCATGTCTGAAATATGGTGTAATATCCCTGAGAGTGGCAAAACCATAATTTTTGGTACCTAGGTGGTCAAAAGCCTGGAGTAATGCCACAGAAGAGAATGAACAGATGAGCTGTTTCTCTTGATTTTAAGGGGTTTTACTGACTTGGCCATGAACAAAGCAAAGCAGTGCCAGCAATGAGAATAAAACATGAAATCTGAGTTCAGCTAATTTTGGAGAAGAGAAGAAACTTTTGTGGCAGCACAGGTATAACTGGTGATGCCAGGGAATGATGGCCCTTGAAAGGGAGCTCTACCTTGTGGCATTTTCATCATAAAGGTACAAGGGCAATCACACAAACATCAGAGAGGAGCAGCAGCCAGGAAGGTGCTAATGAGCTGGGTCCTGATCTGAGCTGAAATCAGGAACTGTGCAAGGAGTGGATAGGGGCAAACTCTTCCTTAAATTATATTGGAATAAGTGTAATTGCTCTGACCAGACACTACATTTAGATGGATGTAAGACCACAGTGCAGGTAGGAGCTAGCTTGTTATTTTCCAGCCCTCTTCATCTGAAGATTTTGTTAGGTAAATGTTGTACCCCCATCAATCCTAATTTTTACAGAAATTATGGAGAACATTGAACTTCGGGGGTTTTTTTTCACCTCATTCCTAATTTAATTTTTTAGTCACCTACTTCTTAACAATGCAACTGTAACAATATAACTTCAATTGGGTTATTTTTCCTCTTGTGTTTAATGTACATATTTTTATTTTTAACTAATATTAGGCTTAAAAAGAAGAATTTTGGGTAATAAGGTGTTCATATTCCTAACAACATCTTTGTAGTGAAAGGAAACAGTATGATAAGTGATGCAAAAGCTGACAGTTCATAGATAAAAATACCTGAATCTGTTCGACCAGAACATGTGTATGAGAAAGCTGTTTGTTCGTGATATATGAGGTGAAAGTCCCTGACCCCAAGAAATTGAGGGATGAAAATCAGATGGTTATGATTAATATTATGCAAACTATTTTACAGGTAAACCTAGAGCAGTAGAAATTGCTTTCCTTGCAGATGGTCTGGGAGGATTTATGAAAAATCATTTTCTTTTTTACCTTTCTGTGAAGTCTTGAATATTTCAGAATAAAAATAAACAAACAAAAAATCAAACAAAGCTCAACTCCATTGTCTCTTCCTGACCCACCCTTTATTTTTTTCTTTTTGTACAAGCAAAATTGTGTGACTCATTGCAGAGGGAAAGGGATTAAATTAGAATTAAATTTTATGCTTAATATAATTCCACTTTTTCTGCTCTAATGGTAGAAGAAAACAATCAGAAAGTGGCTCTTAAAGTAGGAAATAAATCACTATCTGTGAATATATTTGAAGTTTTCATGTACTCGTGTTTTGCCATTGCTAGACAGGGATGTTCAGAAGGATGACTGAATGGGAGGCAGCATAAATGCTTTTCAGAAATCTAAACCTCCAAACATTTGATTAAGGTTGATTCGTGTCATCAAAAAATGCTTCTTCATCTGCCAGTGCTTGTGTTGGGTCTGTGTGGCCACGTTTTGGTAGTGAGGAGGCTCCAGGGGCGGTTTCTGCGAGAAGCTGCCAGAAGCTTCCCCCACGTCCAGCAGAGTCAATGCCAGCCAGCTCCAGGACAGACCCACCTCTGGCCAAGGCTGGGTCAATCGTGAATTATAGTAATGCATCTGTGATAATATATTTAAGAAGGAAAAAAAAGCTAATAGGCAGATGAAAATTGCAGTCAGAGAAGTGCAGAGTGAGAACACCTGAACAGCAATGCAGACTCCCAGGGGAGTGCAGAAGGAGGGGCAGGAGGTGCTCCAGGCACCAGACCACAGATTCCTCTGCAGCCCATGGTGCAAACCATGGTGAAGTAGTTGTGCCTCTGCAGCCCCTGCAGCCCAGAACCCACCCTCAGCCTGTGGAGGAGCCCACGATGGAGTGCGTGAATGCTTAAAGGAGGCCGTGAGCCCGTGGGAAGCCCATGATAGAGCAGGGTCCTGGCAGTGACCTGCTGACCTCTGGAGAAAGGAGCCCATGCTGTAGGATCTGTGGCCTGGTGGGGGTCCCACTTTGCAGCAACATGTTCCTGAAGGAGTGCACCCTTGGAGAAGTGACCCATGTTGCAGCAGTTTTGTGAAGAACTCTTGTCTGTGGGATGGACTCATGCTGGGGAAGTTCATGGGGAAAAGGGGAAGGACTTCTCTCCCTCAGCAGTGGCAGCAAAAGGCCTGTGATGAACTGACCATAACCCCCATTCCCCATCTCTGTGCATTGTTGTGGAGAGGAGGTAGAGCTTGGGAAGGAAGGTAGGTTTATTTTGCTTCCCATTATCCTGCTCTGATTTTGTTAGTAATAAATGTAATTATTATACCCACTTTAAGTTTGTTTTACCATGATGGTGATCAGTAAGTGACCTCTCCCAGTCTTTATCTCAACTCATGACTCCTTTGTTATGTTTTCTCTCCTCTGTCCAGTTGAAGACAGCATTGTCTTCAACTGGACAGCTCTCATTGTCTGTGTTATGGTTTTACAGTTGGAAAGAACAGTGGGAAATGACTATTGATTTGTTGCACGATTTCTTCTTGCACTATTTCTTCTTGCATTTCTACTTCATCACATTTATATACTACATAACATGTTTGTGTATTCCTTCTTAGGACATTATAGGACTTCTATATCTTTTCTCTCTTTCAACCCAAGAGCAAAATTCATCAGAATATTATGTAAAAAACTCATGTAGATTCACTTTCATGGGATATCTGTAGAGAATACCAACATAAAATATAAAGGTCAGGTGTTCAGGTGGTACAAATCACTGTAGGTCTACTTAATGTTGCAGCTGTATTAATTTGTAGTAGCTGGGTATCTTAGAATCATAGAATCTTACTTGAAGACCATAAATAATGTTTATTTGCACCAAATCAAAGCCAATTCTGACACTGTAAGACAGTTTCCAGTGGAAACGGCACATTTCCGATTTACTTAAGTCAAAGGATCTTCTCTGCTTCACTTATTGGCTTATTCCAACAGGACTGTCCTAAAGTAATTAAGATGAAAATTCATAATGAGGTTTAGGTGCAAAACCCTGTAAGGTCTGCATAAAACTACTACAGATCAAGACAATTCCTTTGTCAATGGTCAAAGAGGAGCAATAAACATGGTTTATCTTCCCCCCTCTTTCCCCTTGGAGATGAGTGTGACACTAAGGCAAAAAGAAGTTGAAATAAAGATGTTAACAGTCCATGGGTGAAAAGGATCTCAGTTTTGCCATGGTTCTCTTATAAATGTGTATCCCTCAATATCCTGTCTTGAGGCATAAGGAGCACTGAAGATGGCAATATCCCTGATCCTCCTGTAGGCTGCTCACTGCAATATGGACTTCCTGGGAATAAATGGCAAGAATCTCACACACGGACTCTATGTCCAAAGCATTTGGTAGAGCTCACTTTTTACCGAGAAATCACCTTAATCAGAGCAATGGCCAGACATTTTTCCTCTCTAGGGAAAAGTTATAACTGCTTGATGTGAGGTGTCAGATCCCCACAGTGCATGTGAGGAACATCTGAGATGTAGTTCATTGTTTCCCTTGTAGAGGTTATGCAGGAGAACCCATAAATTCAGAGATCCTGAATGAGTATATGGGTGTGTTTGAGGAAAGCTGTTCAGACATAGGATGACCTGGTCACGCATGGAAGCACAATGGGAGATACACAGCACCATTGTTCAATGGGGAAGTCCCTTAGTAAGATGCTACAAAGGCTGCACCCTCTACGTGAATTTGGAGAAGGTCAGAGAGAAAGAAAAGTTTGGGTTTATGTACCTAAATCCTTTATAACATTTAGCCTTAGGGGTCTTGTGAATATTGTAAGGAGGGTGTAGGAATCCTCTTTGAAACATTATCATCTTTGCCTTGTTCTGACATGCAGAAAACAGCCACTACATGGTACAAACAAGGCCTGAAACTGCTGAACTTTTCCCACTAAAGAATAGCATAGTGAGATCTTGGAGGAGGAAGTGTTGGTCCCTTAGTTTTCCATTACCCCTTTCTCTTAAAGGCTGATACTGAAACCCCATAAACTCTATTTGTAGGGGTTAAAAAAGGAGCATTCTCCATTTCTATAGTATCTTTTAAACAATATCCTCTCTTTCTACAGTATCTACCAAGGTCGTCAAAATACTTTTGAGTGGAATAAAAATATTAATTTTAGATAGAATCAATGAATCATTTGGGTTGAAAAAGACCTCCAAGATCACCACTAAAGTCCACATCCAATCATTTCTTGAAATTCACAGATACTTCATAGACATCTGAGAAACTTCTGAAGTTGCAGTAGAAACTGGATGGGGATTTGCTTTTCAGAGGATCTCATCTTCTGCTCAGTAATTTGGAGCATTCAATGCCTCTAATGAATTTAATTCTGATTTATTTTCTCATAATTGGAAACTATACGGCAGACAACAGAATCATGGTCTTATCCTTTAGAGTATGAGAGTGTAGAATTCCACTTGCCCTTAGTGAAGCCTACAAGATTTTTCTTGTTCACATGATGGCAGAATTCAGGTGAAGGTATGGGAAGAGAAAGAGAAAGACAAATTTTAATCAAAATATAAAAAAAGAGTAAGAATCAAGAAACTTTTGGAAATTATGATCCTTGATATTTTCAATGTACTTACTTCTAAGCCTCACATTTTTGTTTCTACTAAAAAAAAGTGTAGAAAAACAAAACAATAACTTTACTGGGTCAAATTCAGTTGGGGATTATATTTACTTCTTCTGCAGCTTCAAGTGAGTGCATCAATTATCTAAAGTGTTTTAATGGATTAGTCAAAACTGAACACTTGGTAATAACAATAAAGACAAAAACTTTTTCCTACTTAATATCTAGGCAGATATTAAGTTACTGAAAAAGAAGTGAGAGATGGAAAAACACAAACTTAAACATTTAGCATCCTTAAACAATATGCTTATTGCTTATTAATTATAATGAAGTGGTATTACTGATTAGTTTATTAGGAAACTTTATGAATGAAATTTTCATAAACAGAAGCCTTAAAGTAAATCCCTCAGCTACCTAGTTTTCCATACTTGAGGAAATAAAAAGAAAGATACTTTTCTAGGGCTGAAAAATATAGTAATCTTCTTGAAAAAGGAGTATATGAAGTCTGTCCTCTGTCTGTAGTATCATTTCAAAGCTTGTAGAGTATTAGCTGATGCTTCTGACTATGTAAGATACAAATTCCTAAAAGATTCTGAATTAAAATGCTTGTTTTTTATTCAAGACAGAGTGCAATCAGTATGGGGGTTCCCTGAGTCCAGCTCAATTAATTGTTGCAATAGAGAGGCTTTGTTGTGTGCTGGTTGCCTTATAGAATCACCTATGAAATTAAGGATTTTCTTTTTTTTTTTTTTCGTCTCTCTCACTCCCACCTTCACTTCTGGGTATTTTTTGGGGAAAACCAAATCTGACTTTTTATTCTTTGATTGCTTTTTATCAAGTTCTATCATACTGAAACATACATTACAATTGAAAAGGTAAAAAAAACCCAACAAACCACCAACAAAAAACACACCAAGGAAGTGTAGAGAATAAAAGATAAAATAAAAGTTTTGATTTCCTGAACAACAGAAGAATGATTTTATTTCATACAAATATTTTTTTCTGAAAAAAAGATCTAGAGAGACAATTATTTTCCCAACTGCCCTTAGTATTGATGGACCATTTTGTTTATCAGTCTTAATAAAACAGCATGAACACTTCAGTATTTAGAAGCTTTATACTATTAACCTTCCCCAGGAGATCTGCTTATAAAGGAGAATTGAGAGAATATGACCTTTTGTTAAAGGGATAAGGAACTGATACCCTGACAGTAAATATAATATGAAGACATAAACAGAAAATGAATTTGAGATTAGCTAAAATAAGCAAGAGATCAAATATTTAGATTAAATTGGAAACTGGCAAAGAGTTTCCAAATTCAACTGCTGAAAGTGATTAGAATTTGTTATTTAATTTTCTTTGCTGTAGGATCCAATCAAACTTGAGATATTTTCATATTCATGGATGATTTTGGAATAATCAATGTCATGTCTATGCAAATATTGCCTGATTAAAGTGATCTCTCCAAACAGAGATTAATAAAGCTACTAATGAGATTTGTATCTCCTGTATTTAATTTAAATGTTTATGTGAATTTCAAACAAAACCCAGAAACAGGCCCCCATATTTAAGAGAAGACATTTAGGAGCCTTGCAATGATCCATAAATAGGAGACTGTGAACAAGAACTGTAATAGAAAGCACATGATGTGTCTGAAATCCTAACCCTTCAGGGATTTTGACTTCAGGAAAGGTAGCTCTGTTCAGACCTTTTAAATCAGTCTTCAAGT
Source organism: Corapipo altera (assembly GCF_003945725.1). Classification (NCBI taxonomy): domain Eukaryota; kingdom Metazoa; phylum Chordata; class Aves; order Passeriformes; family Pipridae; genus Corapipo; species Corapipo altera. The sequence continues at coordinate 2,218,934 of NW_020884892.1, forward strand.
TAGGTGTCTGCAAGTGTTCCCTGGGAGAAATGAACCGTGTTAGCTCCTGGAAATGCAAACACAGAAAAAAGGGATGCTGATGATCATAATGGTTAAACAGAGGGGAACTCAGATTCTCCCGAAACTGGGCACTGCTGTCAACAGATGCATATTAAAAGAATAATTGTATTTTATGCTGGGTATTAGAGGTATAAGCCTTTCCTAACTGCTGCTTGTTTTATTTTTATTCGGTTCATGGGAATAAATCTCAAATGTCCCTGCATGTCTGAAAATGGTCAGGCCATTTTACACAGATGTTTTTGATTAATCCTTGAGCATTCCATTTTGTTTTGTTATTTAAAGGTTATAACCCTGTAGACACACTGACAGAAGCAAGTCTTTTTGGATAGTGAGACGAATTTGTGACTAATTGGAGGACTTCAAGTGCATATAGAAGGGTTACCTATCACAGTGAAGATTTCTTCTTGTGAAATGGACTTTGGGGACAAGATGACTTCAAATGGACAAGCTTTATGTTGTCTTTTAAAATAGCAAGCTGTCCTTAACAAACATATAATTTTTGGTCTCTAAGTTCATTTCTGGATCTTCACCTAACCTATTTTGTTTGCTCTAATAGAAGAAAAGCCTCTGTTCTGTTTTCCAAACAGTCCCAGTTCACTGGAATTTCTTCCACTGATCTAGACCTATTGCACTATTTCAGCTCATCAAAACACATTTGGGATAACCCAAATGTGCTGTATTCACAGTCCTTTAAAGAACTAAAAACATTTCAGTCCAGCAGGAGTTATTCAACAAACACATTTTGCCTCTAAATTGCATGTTATCTATGTTGCACACATTAGCATAAAGAAATAAATTTGCAAATTGCTATATTAAGGGCGTATTGCTAGAATGATATTTACTCAGTTTCCTCTAAATTCAGTAGAAATAATTTTTGCATACTATAGAAAAAAATAATAGGATCTTTATCAGCTGGAGGTGAGGTGAGAAAAGAACCAAAAAAACAGGTACCAAGAAATTAGTTATTTTTTTGCTATACCTACAGAAATTGTTGTGTGCCTATAACATTACATCCTAATGTGCTATTGGCAATTACTGCCAAGCAATTAGAATCATAGAATGGCTTGTGTTGGAAGGGATCTTAAAAATCACCTAGTTCCTTCCATGGGCAGGAATGCTGTCCACTAGATGAAGTTTCCCAGGTTTTTTGATGAAGCCCAGGACATGGTTGACTTTCTGGGCTGCAAGTGCAAAGTGCCAGCTCACGTCAAGTTACTCATCAACCAACACCATAAGTCCTTCTCCTCAGGGAATTGATGCTCTTCTCTGCCCAGACTGTATTAGTGCTTGGGGTTGCTCTGACCCTGGTGCAGGACCGTGCTCTTGGCATCGTTGAACTCCAGGAGGCTCCAACAGCCCCGCCTCTCAAGGCTCTGCAGGTCCCTCTGGATGCCATCTCTTCCCTCCAGTGTTTGACTGCACCACACAGCTTGGTGTCATCAGTAAAGTTCCATGTCAGAAACAGTAATGGTTATCCTTTAGTGTGTCAATCTCTTATTTTTAATTTAGCATTAGTTTAGATGGAATTTAATTTAATTGGTTGCCTCCATAGCAATGCAACAACCCCTCACGTTGGATACACTATGCCTTGATAGAAAGAATAGTGGTGTAAGGCCATTTAAATGCAAAAATCCTTGGATCAAGAGCTGGGAACTTAACAAAACTTACTTATCTAAGCAGCCCGTGCAACTTGGGCCAAAAGTTTAGGAAGTTGCAGTGGAGTTTATCACACATAGCTCTGATGTCTTCAGTATCTATATATTTCTCTTGAGTAGGTCTTCTTAAGCTCCTGTTGTTCAAATTAGAGAAACAAATTTCATGAACTGGATATCTCTACATTAAATATTTACTGGTGAATAAGGTAAATAAAGGTTGATGGAAGTTTTTTGCTCTGGGTAAAGGTCTGAGGCCCAGAGGCAGGTTGTTTATCTGCAGATCCTGTCTGAGTGATCAATGTTAGACAGTTCTTTCTAACATCTACACAGAAAAGTGTTGTAGTAGAAATACATAATGAATTATGTCACAAAGAAATAGGAAAAGATGAATTTCATTCTTTTGAATGCAAGTACTTCGCTTTTTCTAATTTATTTGGTAGATTTCTTTCCAATTGAATTCCCTAAGGTAGCAACAGGAATCTCCACCTGAATGTTTTACTTACCATGTGAATTCTAAACTCAGGTTTGGTGTTTTAATCATTGCAGGATTTTTCAGTATTTTTTATTTTTATAGGACACTGTACAGATTACAAAGATTCAAATAGTGATGGAGAATCCATTTAAACTTTATTTTATTTGTAATATCCATAGAGTTACTGTAAATCCCAGATGATCTCTTTCAAACCAGTGTGGAAATTCTGTGATTACCAACAGTGTTGAATTACCTTTTTTTATTTTCTTGGTTTAGACATTAATTTTCCTGCTGTCTTAGCTTTTCAGCGCACACTATTTATAAAATAAAGGTCTTTCAACTTGAAAATGTAGACTACTGAGCACAAAGAAATGAAGACATGTCCAGCAACTCTGCATTCCTCTCTGCAATGTAATTCAACAGATGTTCTTCTTTTTCCTAGTTTGAATAGTTCTTGAGAGTAAACATGCAAGGAACTGTCCTATTTAAATATTTTTATTTTGAAAATAATTTTACTTATGGTTTTTCTTTTTTTTTTTTTTTTTTTCACTTAGCAATACACCACAACCAGGGAACGTTTCTAAAACAAACTGGCAAACATGAAAATCAGAGAACAATATCATTTTGCACTTACTGGTATGAAACTCCTCATTATTCAGTGCAGACGTGATAATGTGACACAGGCTGTGCAGTCCTGTGTTCAAAAAGGGCTAACAAACAATGCACTAGACAGGTCTAACTAATGATGGGCCTTTTAGAAAATGTCTGGGCTGAAATGCCACAAGCTTTATATTTTGTGAAATACTATTCACAAATTCCATCCTTATTTTAAGCCAAGGTCAGGATTTCCTTTAGAATTTGGATTTTTTTCCCAAAACACCTACATAGATCTATATCACATCAACTTACAAGGATAAAAAAACTAAAGGAGAACAGCTGAGCATTCTTTGCATAACAGAGAATGTCCTTTGGTTATTGCATCGCAGTAGGTTATTTTGTTTCTGTTCGTGTTGTAAGGGATTAAGCACCAACAGGGAATTTAAAATTATCATAAATTTTATTAACTCTTGTGGTCTTCCTGTCTTTGAGATGTTGCTTTTGGGATGGCAACAAGTCTGAGGTGAAAACAAGCAAAAATAGTCATATTAAAACACAGAAATACTGATGCTGGATTTACTCAACAACTTTTTTTTTTTTTTTCCATTTTGTACTGTAGAACATGACTGTTACTGAAGTGGTAATATCAGAAAGTCACTGTGTACATTTTTGTAAGTAGGCTCTGTATACATAGTTTTGTCTGTAGGAATATCTACTGGCAAACACCAAGTAGAAGAGGTACATGCCAAGAAACCAGTGTTTGGAAGTTTCCCAAGGACTGACAGTCCTTGAGATGAGGATTCCTGTTTAATCTGCAAGAAGTGACAAAATCAGCACACCAAGAGCCTGATCAATCTGTACAAGGCCACAGGGACCAGTAGTGCCACAGATGGGTTATGGAACTCAGCCTGTACCTGAATGGAAGGTGGCTGTGGATGAAGACTACGGGGTTGCACAGGAGAATCAGGAAAGAAGGACTGTTATAGGACACTTTTTAAAAGATAAATTAGTAGCTGCTAGCAAGGCAGAACAACCCTCCTTTTCCGAGGAGGCAGGTGCTGTTGTCAAATTGTGGTTGAGATCACTGAGACTGCACTTGGGCTGCCCTCCAATTAGATAACTGTAAATAAATGTGTGTGTGTGTGTGTGTGTGTGTGTGATTAAGCACCATGAACAAACAAGTGGTTGTCTTGGGTGACTAGTTAGCCTCTATAAATAACAGTTTATCTCTATCAATACTATCTTACTGATGAAAAAAGTTAGATTCCCAAGTGAGTGAGAGGGAATTTACAGCAATCTCCTTCTCACCAAAGAGAGGCAAGAGATAGTAGAGCAAGTGGATAGTGCACCGTGCAGGATAACAGGAAATTGAGTCCTGCATGCATCTCCTTGTTAGCCAAGTGTGCAAGTAGTTAATAGAAAACTTAATATCAGAAAAATCTATAGCTTAATACATAAGTCACTTCTTGGGGTAATCTGGGTTGAAAACTCTAAATAGAAAGCACAACCAAGCTTCTTCTGCTCTGCCTTTCTCTTGGTCAGGGCCAAGCCGGGAGTGGTAGGTATAAGAAAGTTTATTTTTTTACCTAGATCCAGAATAATATGCAGATTTGTGAATTCAGACTTAATCTGCAGCACCATAAATGTTCTCTGAATAGTTATATGTATACACATGTTCTTTGATAACAATACTGATTCAATAACTTTCTTCCCTACATGAATGTACATAATTTAATCCTTTTTATGAGGGCAGTTGTGGGTAGTAAAAGAAATAAAAAATTTAGGTTAATGGTAAAAAATCCAGACCACTCTCTCCACAGAAGTTCAATACTCCAAATAATGACATGAGAATTAAATCACAGAATCATAGAGTTGTTAAGGTTGGAAAAAAACTCTAAAATTATCAGTTCCAAGCATTGTGTGAATCTTGACTGTAGTGTATTACTGATTAATGTCAGCAATAAAATAAACTTTCCCATTTTGGAAGTTCTTTTGTTGATTCTTGCTGCTACTTTGCAGATGATATTTATCTTAGAAAATATTAGTTGTTAAAAGACTACCCTGTCCTGTTTTTGGTTTTAGTAACAAGCTGATCTGGTAGCAATCATCTGATGGAAAGCTTGTCCAAGGGTAGCATGAAATGATAAGCCAGAGCTTTTAACATTACTCAGTAGAAATATAAGGTGCAATTCATAATTGGAGAAGCTGCTATGGACAGTTTGATGCTTACATGATGCAATGATGACTCAGACTCAGTCAGTAATGGAGGTTAGCAGAGTCTGGAAGACGGCAACAGGAATTCAGTGTAATACAACATGCTGATGGCAGCTTGCTACAAAATGAAATACCCTGGTGCCTGCACTGATGTGATCCAAGATGCACAGTTCAAAGGCACAAACTGATCTCAAAAACACCCAGTCTGGATTGATACAGTCACTTGGTAGTGTCACTGGTGTTTGGCTCTAGGCTGTTTGCTGTTTACTGGAAGGAATTCAGCATCCGTTAGAATGATCTTGCATTTAACTAGCAGAGAAATGCCTCAGCTGCTAAAAGAATGAAACTTCTCAAAGCATGCTATTATGAATCAGGATCATTTCAGCACTAGCTGGGCATTTAGAGTTATCTGGTTTGTGCATTATTGGCATCATTATCCTTACTATCAGTGTCTACTTGGCTTGTTTATTTGTGGATATAAATCTGTGTGTTTATGTCAAATACTCACTGAGCATGCAGAAATATTTCAGTGCATAAAATTTGGCCAGTGATTTTATAAGGTTAAAAGACCATTTCAAAATGACTAGGTCACCAAACCATCATTAAAAAAAAAAAAAAAGAGAAAACAAAAAAAAGCGAGTTTCCTGTAATTTGAAATATCCACCAGTCAGAAGCTTCCTAAACTATGAACTACATGCTTTATCCAGATTTTTATACCGTGCCCATGTATCTGATGATTGGCTATGATTTACAATCAGAATGACTCACATAGGGCTCACTGCATGGTTTACACCCCTAGGTACCTGTTCCACAGCAGGAACAGCTCAGTTGCTCATCTTGCAGACTCTGATTCACCGCTTGTTACAGTCGCTTCCTGCAGTAAGGAAAATAAACGCCAAGTTGGCTTTTACCAGTTTGTACCAGACAGAATTGGGGGTCCTGCTTCAGAAAAGGTTTGGATGTGTGGTTGGGTGACCCATGATTCTTACCTGTGATCACCATTTGTCAGTCAGGTGTACGTTGAATAGAATTTCCTACAAGAGCATGACCTCCAAGATCCCAGGTTGAAGGTATCTCTTTTCATTCTCTAATGTAAAAAAAAACCCAAAAAAACAAACCTCAGAATAAACTACTACCACCACCACTACTAAGAACAAAACACCCTTCATCCCTTTTCAATAATAATTTATTTGCTAATTTTGTCCATAGAATGGTAATTAATAATTTCAAATTGATATCTTAGACTATGAAGAGTTCTTAGTTAAGTTCTGAGTTCTGCTGAGGTTGATGGTTTGTAGCTCTCTTTGGTAAGAAGACTAGGGAATGAAAACAAGTTATTAAATGTCTAATGTAACTGCTGTCCTAGACCTTGGTCTTTGTAGATTTGGGTAAAAATGTCAGTAAATTGAATTCCTGTTGTATTTTTTAGTCTCTCTTGGTTGTAAATCACCACATTTTGGGGAGAAGTTTATTCTTGCACAGTCTCACTTCTTCCCAGTCTAGAATGAATAGGTAACTCAGCTTTTTCAGGTGCAGCACTGAAGGAATTTAGGAGGAGGAAAGTGAAAAGATTAAGTTCTTAATGGCTAAAAAACTAGAGAGTATACTGTTGTCATGATCTGAAGGGTTACATGGTCTGTGGGTATATAGAGATTTTGGTGATGAGTTTGTAGGATTCCATAATGCACAAGAAAATTTATCCTCTAAATTTCTCTAGTTTATTGTAAAGTACCACAAATAGCACAAAAAAATCACCATTAGCAAGTATAACTATAATTACTAAAGTGGATATATAGCTCTTTCTCAAGTTGTCAACAATCAATAATATACTAGTATGGCAATAATCAATTACAGAAACAAACAATATTTTTTTCTAACTAGGTCATCTTTATGGTTGCTTACATGAACTGTTACATAAAAAAGCAAAAGTAGAGCAAGTAAGGGAACCTCCAGCACTCTTAATAAAACTTTATTTTTCAAATGGACCAGAATAAGAAAAGTCGAAGGGGAAAGTTTCTCTGAATATGAGCATCTTTTAGCTGCAGTTGATGTAATATTTTAAGAAACATGTAAGTAGTTGATGATGCAAATTAAGTGCTTTTTTTCTGAAAATGCTGACATCCAACCTCTCAATAAAAAGACATAAACTGTAAAAGCAATATTTCTGACCATGAGCTTTGAAGTGGACAACAAGGAATATTGACAGCTCAGGGTCTATTAACATGGTCATTCCAAAAAATTAACTGAATATTATATGAAAAATATTTCTTCACACTCCTTTTTATTAATCTCAGATTTCTTTTGGCACTTTGCTTCCCATAACCCTGAGGAGAGCATATTAATGTTCAAATCACCAGCACTAATACAGCATTTAAAAACAAAATCAGGATTGATGGGGAAAAAGATAAATAATACTCAAAAAAATTTACAGCATTATGTATCACACTATCAAACATTAACAATATTTATCTTTCTGATTTTTACAAATGTTCCTATGTGCAAAAGACATGTCATAGATTCTGAAAGCTACCCAGTCTCCTAGTTTAAGAAACATAATCATTCTGGACAATCTGCTTTTGTTACCTTCTCAAAGCTAAATAAGAAAGTGGAGGACCTGAGAGCAAGGCTACATCCAAAGCCCTCAGATACTTAATAGCAAAGGAAAAAAAGACAGGGAGAATGAGGAAAAACTACTAAACTTTTGAAATCAGAGAAAGTTCTGTCATTCAACTGACTGCACCTAAATCCAGAAATTCAGTTTCTAAAATTTTATATTTCAATGAAAACACCAAACCAGAACCATCTATCAGTTTCCCTTACTACAGGCAGGGAATTGGCAGTGTGTTCAGAATGAACGCATTACTTTCCATTTGCTATATTTCTTCTACTAAGCTTTTATTTTGGTATTCTTTATGCGTGAAGTGTCTGTATGTGAAAACTGTAGACCAAAACAAAGGGTGTAAACTGTAGACAAATAAAAAGGTGAGACAAAAAACCAAAGCAACGACTGGTACGTCAGTTCCTGATTGCTCTGGTAGGCTCTGAATAACAGATAACACAGTGACCCACAGTGATGTAAGATGTGACAGGATAACATGGTATCTACGCAGGAATACTATGGTACAGAGCACTGACTATCCCACAGTATGTTTCTTCAAATCCATTTGTACCATCCTTTGAGCTTCCTGTCATTAACTTGTTAAATGTACTCATAGCACACATATTGTGCTCTCCCAGACAGATGTGTGCCTGCCTACAGTTACGTATTTATGTACAACAAAAAAACCTGCAAATATTTTTCTTTCCTTCTGTGAAATAATTTAGTTGGTGTCTAGTTCCTATCAAGAAGGGAGATAAACAGTAATAAATGGAATGTTCAGATGAGCTTAAATGGTACTGTGATTTTTGTCAAGAAAAAACATTACTGGGATTATCTGGTAAAAGGCTCTTGATTCAAAGAATTATATTTTATACATTAAATTTTTAAAAGTAGCATCTAACTGTAGCTCAGGCACCAAACTGACAAATTTAAGATGCTGTAAATCTATACTCATTTGTTGTTTAGATGAGATATCTGCCTTCTATTAGTGATCAAATTTCTGTTACTGGAATAAATGTGGTTTTATGTCTTAGAAGTTGCCATTTCTTTTCTTAAACTTCCTCTATCTCTGTAAAATCAAGTTTTGGTCCTCTTTGGATCCATAGTCTCAGTGCAGTTACATAATTTCCAAATTTACTGGTAATCCTTTGTAACTCCTCAAGTCTGTATGGTAGTAAAACTTTGTCAACGAAAACCCAGCACATATCCCACTGTACATATTTGCCATCTGGATAAATCCCTGAACAACTTCATCTAATCCTATAGCTCAGCCTTCTTTGAAAAGAGATTAGACTGGAAATAACCTGAGATCTTTCCAACCCAGATTGCTTCATAGTCACAAGGGTTCCTATGTCCATGTTCAGAGAATTCAGAGTGACTTAAAATAAAATACCTGCAGAAGGAAGTAAAAAGTGTCCATAGGTAACAGATTAAGTATTTATTTGTATTATGGAAACTCAGATTCAGATCATGTTACTATTACAGGAGGGTGTGTATAACCATAGCCTACTTGAAACAAAATCCACCTATGTTTACCTGGGACACACAACACAGAGACCTGTTCTGGGAACAAAAAATCACCCATTTATTCAAGGAATAATAACTTATAATTCACAGCACCCATATTCTATGTAAAAAGTTTTTTGTACTTACAATAGAAGTGGTATCTGCAACACACTTGACAGTGATTAAAACTTTCTTTTGTGAGCACAAGCCTCTTCCCAAACTGCATCTGTAAAGGGAGAAATCTTTCTGGATATGGTGTGGTGATACCCTTTCTACTCTGCTACCATTCTACGTCAGGTTCTCAATAGGAAGTCGGTTTACTTATTCTGCAATATTTGCATCGGAAAACAAGGGTATTACTTAGCTAATGTATTTTTAAAGCAAACTTATCTTTTTTTGTCTCTTTTTCAGACACATCTGCACAAAAACCTCTAACAATGTCACGAAAAGAACTAACACTTAATAGTTAAAAACATTAATTACATAATTTAGCCCATAATTTTAGTCCAAGAGAAATTTTAGAGTTTCAAGTAAAGCAAACCTAGAAATTTTAGACCATAAGCTCTGGTGGAAGCAACAGTGTGAAGAATGTGAACATTTTACTGATCAATCTGCTAAGTCACAAGGTAAAGGTCTGATAGCTAATATTCACACTGAAAGTGGAAGTAACATAGCTCATTAAATCGATCAGACAAAATTATGACTCACAAGATTATTTATAGAAAAATTGACTCAAATCACTTCACTATACTCTAAAAGTTCAAACCAGGGACAGATATTGGTTTATGAGACTCTCTGGCTTGTTTATAGCTGCCTTCACCACTGAATTTTATCTCTACCAGCCAAAGAGGAAGAAGAGGACTCGGTTGTCTATGGTTATGGGTTTTTTGGGTCCTGTGCTGCTGAAAGCATCATCTTGCCTGTGGCAATCTGTGGGACTGGTCGTGTCAGAGTGCTCTGTGCATGTGTGCATGTGTGTTTGTCTCTGGAACTTGGGCACAGCTTCATTAATGTTTGAAACTGCACATGGGAAAACCCAGCTGTGTCCCCCAGCCTGGGCAGAGATCCCCAGATCCCTGGGGCACCAGGCTGGGTTCCAGCAGCCGGGCAGGAGCAACCTGGGCTAGAGTAGGTGGCCACTGGCTTTACTTCCACTCCACAGGTATCTAAAGAACGAAGCGAAACAACAAAAAAAAAATGGTGTAGCTTCAAAGCTGAGTAATTAAGCTTGGTGTGGCTGTTTGTCAGCCACATGGAGTCTTGTGATACCAGGTAAGTGCTATAAATGGAGGAACAGGAAGTTATGAGTCTACATATCCTCTGTCTGGCACACTATTTTCCACATTGTTCGAGAATATTGACTGCACAGAATTATTTTTCAACTCTTTTCCTGACGTTTCTAAGAGACATTACTCTTTTCAGATAAAAGGTCCTTTAAAATAATCTGTAATACTTTCACTCAGTTGAAAGGGAAGGTGGTAAGAAGAAGTAAATGTGACCATGAAAGAAAGAAAATGGTTGTTCTGATTTATTTTTTTTTTTAACTTGTACTGTTTTCTTCACTTTTTTTTTTTTTTTTTCTTGTGGTGGAACAAAAATAAACACCCTCTTTGTAAGAATTTCCAGCAATATCTTGCAATAGTGTTTTCAAATCAATTGTAGTGCAACAGCTTAAGGAGAGGAAGTTGCAAATTTTCTACTACATTTACGTGTGAGTTAGAGCCCAAAACCCTGGAACATGACATTAATACATACACGAGATATGAGCTGATTTGATTAATTCACCATAGAAATTTTAGATCTGCAATGGATGATAGTGAATTTTTCTCATGTTCATTCCTACTTAATAATTACTATATTGTCCCTTAAGTCAGCAGTATGGAAGTCTCTGAATGCTCTGATCTATCTCAAAAATAAATTTTGACTCATGAGAGTCAAAAGAAGGCAATGGAGAAATTGAAGAAAATCCTCTTTACCGAGGCAGAAGTATAACATTTTTTCCAAAATTTTTGATTAGAACTAGAGACAAAAAAATACTCTTTTATCTGAGCCATAAGGTCAATGCAGGACTTGATGTGTTTCAGAAGAATAGGGGAATGCATTCAGACCAAAGTGTTTAAAACAATCTTTTGGTCTGTTACTCCACATGTCCACCATACCTAGGAGTTCTAGTTAGGGACTACAGTGAGTATAGACAAAAGCCAATGCTCTGAGGTCTGTGCAGGCTATAGAATGTTTTTGGGTTTGTATTTAATTATTTTATCTACTAAAAATCTATATTTTTCATTTTCAGGTATTAATGTTTATTTTTAACATTAATAAAACAAAGAGAACTTGGTCTTTGCTTTATCCTTTTCTTAACTGATATGACTGAAGAGGGAGAAAGTAAACTTGAACTTCCTGACAGACTCTCTCCTGCAGAGAGCTTTTTCTTCTAGTGTATTCTGTAACACAGTGTCTATTTTGAGACCAAATCCATTAAGTACTTTTCTTTCAAAAAATAACCAAAGGAAAAGATCAAAACCCTGAAATCATTATGCATCCTATGTTGCCTGGGTTCCATCCCAGGATGTCTGTATGTAATGGACATCAGGATCTTTGAAAATGGTTATTTGCCATGAGTGATTGACAGTTTGACCTTTCACTTCAAAATTGCTTGTCACTTCTTACCATACATCTGTGAATGTCACTCTGCACCTCATTTCAGTCTCTCATTATGACTAGTGGGTGGTATACCTGTAAACAGCTTTCTGTGCTCCGGGTTCCCATTTGATGCACTCAGAGGTATATAATATGGCTAATGCATTTCTGAACCAATAGTGGAGTTAATGCTTAAAAAAAATACTATCAGAATTTTTCCCCCTTAGAATCTGAATTTAATCTAAGTTTTGGTAGCTTAGACTCTTGGTTCAAAATATTTCAGACAACTGTGACCTCTGCCCCCTAATTTAAACACAAGTTTTCTTGGTAGCGATTGAAACTTGAATTGCTTTTTGTGAGGAAATTTTTTCCAAGAACAAAATTATAAAGAGATGTGAACATTATTTCCCATCCTGTCACTGTGTTCTGAGGCATTTGATGTGAAAGTCCTCTGTGCCTTCCTGGTGTAAATGTTGCAAGTTGAATAGAATTCTTGAATATATACTGAAGCAAGAGCAGAAATATTAAGCACCATTTTTCTTCTCCTTTTGAATATTTTGTGTAATATAAAAATTAAAGTGGTACCATGGTTTCATCCCATCACGGCAGTCCCGAGTTGATCACTGGTTGGTGAATCTGGTTGTGAAATGGGGTTAAAACCTTCCATTAGGAAAGATAGCTGGTAGATTGAAACTTCTATACTGAGGATGAGCCCTTTCCCTGAACGCTCAACTTCGGACTGTTGAATGAAAGGAGTGAGCTGTTGGTGTCACTCTGTGGAAGGTAGCGAATTTCAGTCTTCCATTGTTTTGTTTCATGATTTAAATTACACCTCAAATGGGATTATTATTATTATTAAATTTGAAAGAAAAAATACACTTCTGTCCACAAGGTTTTTGTGTCATTTAACTGCTGGGATGATTGAGGAAAAAAAACCCAAAAGCAAAACAAACAAAAGAACATGTAGTATAACATAATATAATTTGTTCCAAGCCCTAAGTAAAACCAAACTGAATAGCACACGATAGCCAATGCATTGATCTTTCTGATCTCCATTAAAATAGGGGGAAATATTCCAGAGTTCCTGACTTTAAACTACTTGCAACTGAACAGACTCTATGTGCCATAGAGCAAGTGCTGGCATTTGCTACTCAAGGTGATGGTTTTTCAGGGACATGTGGCATAAATGACATTTGATACTCAAGGTGATGGTTTTTCAGAGACATGTGGATTGTGCAGAATAACCTCATGTACACTGATATCCTTGAAAAAGCACTCACAGAATATTTGTTCATCTAAGTGACTTAACTCAGATGCATGTGTATCCCAGTGTGGTATCTGACTACCAGAGAAACATGAAAGATAGAGATCAATGTGTTTAATAAAGATATGCCTGCAGGATAAAGTGTTCCATGAAACCACAGTTTTTCACTGTTTTTTTTTTTTTTTTTTTTAATTCAAGAAGAAAAGAGTGAATTTGCTACAAAAAACAGAACTTAAAAAATGCATTAAACTATTTAAACTTTATATATTGATAAATATGATAATTTATTAAGAATTAACAGTTTTGGACACATGCTGCAACAGATATATAATATCTATTGTATATCTATATATTATATACCTATATAATATCGCATAATCAATGACAATTTTCTTGAGAGCTGAGTCCTTTCATGGAACCAGTTCTTCAAATCTAATATGATAAGAAGACTTTAAAGGGTTAGTTCTGTAATGAGTGTATTTAGTACTTATGTTCTTGCTGGAAACATCAAAGATGTCCAAGTATTTTACTCAAGCATGAGGGAATGATTCAGAAATGAGCTTAAAATCATTTAAATATCTACTCACATCTACTTCCTCATGTAATAGCTTCATAGTCATTAGAAAGATAACAGAATGCTTCAAGTAATATTTTGTCACAGAGCATGGTGCTGTAAGATTTTATAACACATTATATGCCACATGAACATTTCTATTACATACATCATGAAATACATGACACACTCTGGGTCAAACCACCATTTTCCTGTAAATCTTTTGATTGTTGCTTTTAAAATGAGTTCATTTAAGGTTTTTTCTTTACTCAGGACAATTATATACATATATATATATTTTTTTCTAATCTGATGAGGAATGAAAATGCAGTTTTGAATGTAAAAAAACCCCTGGAAAAGGATAGAAGGCAAAGAGAGAACATTTATTAAGTAAAAGTGGCTATGTCCTCAGAGCTGGCCTATGCTAGGACAACTCCTGACAGAAGAGAACCGTCTGTTAATCTGAGTTCTGGTCTCTGCAGTGGCCCAGCATCAAGCTGACATACATGAAATAGTAAATTCATGGAAAGAAGTAAAGGTCACAGTTTAAGGACTCCAAGAGGCCACAGCTATGGCAAGGCTGAGCCTGGATCAAAGTGGAGGCTGCCCCTTGGTATGCAGAAGAGGATCAGGATCTGGTCTCTGGCCCTGAGAGGCAATTGCAAAGCATAGGTCAAAGACAAGATAAATCCTGTTTTACATCCTCCTCCTGGGAGTGGAGCAGTTGCTTCTCAAGCTACTTCCCAACTGTGCCCAGGCCTCCCCTGGGAGAACACAAGAATCCAGCCTGGATGCCTGAAGGATCAAAAGAGCAAGGCTAATCAGAGAGCCTCCCTTCCAGTGGAGTTGTATCTGCTTTGTCTGCTCTGTGCTGTTATTGGAGTACAAAGTAACCACACTTCCCATTTTCCCAGTGAGACGATTGCTGAGCTCCCCATTTCTACAGGTGATGTAAATCTGACATCACTACAGCCTTCAATTAAGCACCTGAGAAGAACTGAGTTCCTTACGCATATGAAGATTTGCTGCTTCCAGCATAGGTCACAGGGACCAGAATTGCTTTGCAAGCTCTTTGATGCTTTGCAGTTAAAAAAAAATACAGAAAAGAAAGGGAAGGACAGAAATATGTAGTTATTTGCAGTGATTCTAAAGTGTTGTGGAAAGTCTTCTTTAACAATAGATCACATAACACATTGCCAAGAAAATTATTCACTCTTATGTTTTGAAAGCATATTTGTTAGATTAGATGAACTCAAAATATTACCTTATTTTTCAGGACCTTCTCTTTGCTGTATTTTGCTTCTGTTCTACTTTCTTTTTTCTTATAATTTTTCCTGTGTTCCAGAATAATTTTGTCTGTCTTTGTCCTCTCTCAGTTTCCATTTTCAGAGCCTTGTAGACATGGGTCACAAAACTCAGACACATAATCCTCTGGTATTTGAGCTAGGTCAAAATTAAGCAACATAAATTTCCTGTGATTAGAATTAGTTTCCTTTGCTTCTGATCAGACCTCTTGAGGGCAATCAAAACTGTTAAAATGAATTGTTGCAAAATTAATACTATGGAAAAGGGATTTTTTTTTAAATCACCAAAGACTTTATTTGAAACTCCCCACTGCCTTCTATCAGCCTTTGCATCCTTGTCCTGAATTTAGAGCATCTGTAAAGAATCAGCTATGATTCTTTAATTCACTGATACACAGGGGGCTGACTTAGTCCTGTTCTTGCTAAATAGTTATTTTCTCTTCCCAAGGAAATGAATGAGACTCATTTCACTCTTGGAGTGAAAATTGTGCACAAGGGTATCAGAATGAGAACCCCCTAGAAGTGCTTAATCCCAAATTGTTCCCCTAAATCAAGAACAACAATTTGAAAGAATTCCCCAGTGCCTACCATTTTCCTGACACTGATCTCCTGATCCCTTTTGACCAAATAACATGCAGGGCTCTAAACAAGCAGAAGACTTGGTGGTAAGAGGGACACTGCTGTGAAGTGCTGTATCACCACTGTGTTTGCTGCTTTCAGCCTCTGTATTTTCTCTTGTTGCTGCCTCCCACTGCATCATATTTTGTCTTTAGGTGTTATTACACTAATCCTGCTATTTACATGCTGGTACAGGCATGTTGAGTCCTGTTGAGTCCAGTGGGAGCACATACCTCATGTTTACTAATGGGGACTTTGATTAAAAACTATATGGGACAACCACGAGGGAGTCATCCTGGCCCCAGTGACAGTGAGAAAAAAAAGTGATGGGAGTTTAACCATTGAATTTCACGGACCCCAAGTCTCTTCTTACTATGTAAACACACAGGGTGATCTCAGGGCTGCATATAGACATGCATATGCATCAATATGTGCTGGAGGACACCCAACTGGAAAGCAGCTTGGCAGAAAAGGACTGGATGGTTTCTGGTAGACACCAAGCTGAACGTGAGCCAGCAATGTGCCCTTGCTGCAAAGAAGGTGAATGGAATTCTCTGCTGTATCAGGTATAGTATTGTCAGCAGGATGAGGGAGGTGATCTTTTCTCTTTATGCAGTGCTGGTGAGGCCACACCTGGAGTACTCTCACACGAGGCTTAACAAGACCAGTTGCACCTGGGTCAGGGAAAACCCTAGTATCAATCCAGGCTGGGGGATGAACAGATTGAAAGCCACCCTTCAGTGGATGAGAGGCTGGACATGACCTAGCAATGTGCACTCACAGCCCAGAAAGCCAAACCTATTCCGGGCTGTATCAAAAGCAGTGTGGGCAGCGGGTGGAGGGAGGTGATTCTGCCTCTCTGCTCCCCTCTGGTGAGACTCCACCTGCAGTGCTGCATCCAGCTCTGGGGGCTCCAGGGAAGGACATGGACCTGTTGGAGCAAGTCCAGAGGAGGCCACCAAGATAATCCGAGGGCTGGAGCACCTCTCCTATGAACAAAGGTTAAGAAAATTGATATTATTCAGCCTGGAAAAGTGAAGGTTTAGAGGTGACCTAATTGTGGCCTTCCAGTAGCCGAAGGGAGCCTACGAGAAAGATAGAGAGAGACTATTTACAAGGGCATGTAGTGACAGGACAAGGAGGAATGTCTTAAAACTGAGAATAGGTTTGGATTAGGTATGAGGAAGAATTTCTTGACTACAGAGGTGGTGAGGCACTGGCGCAGATTTCTCAGAGAACTTCTGGATGCCCCATCCCTGGAAGTGTTCCAGGTCAGGTTGGATGGGGCTCTGAGGAAGCTGGTCTAGTGGAAGGTGTTGCTTTCCATGACAGGAAGTTGGAACTAGAAGATCATGAAGGCCCCTTCCAACCCAAACAATTTTGTAATTCTATGATACAAATAACTGAAAAGAGGATACAAAAAGGACACAGCCAGGCTCTTTTTAGTGGTGGCCCCTTGCCATGACCAGATGCAATGGGCAGAGAAACTGAAACTTAGGAGATTCCCTTTGAATATCCAGAAATACTTTAATACTCTGAGGGTAAGTGAACACTGGCACAGGTTGCTCAAAGGGATTATGAGTCTCTCTCGTTCGGGATATTTTAAAGCCATCTAGACATGGAAATTTATTTTGATGGGAGGGAAGGAAGAAAGAAGGGAGGGAGGGAAGGAAGAAAGGAGGGAAGGCAGGCAGGTAGGAAGGAAGGAAGGAAGGAAGGAAGAAGGAATATAAATGCACAAAGATATGTTAATTCCACCACAGGAAGAAAAATAAAATGAAAAGGGAAAAAACATTAAAAATCTTGATGAAATGAAAATTCTTTTGTCAAACTTCACCCATGTCTTTAACAGCTCTAAACTCAGTAGTCAGTTTTGTTTTACTCTTTCCTGTTGAAAGACTCCTTCACAAATCCTTCAGGTTGGAAACTGGAGGAACCCATTCATGGTCCAAAGCAAGTTCTGGATAAAGCACAGGTTCCTTGGGCAGCAACTTCCCTTCCTCACTGGAAATGCTATGACATAAAGGATTTGACTTCTGCTTCCAATTAGTCTGAAGAGTAACAGTTGATATGCTTCACAAAATGTGGAAGCATTTTTAGATCAGAAACGTCCATCATGGCAGCTGCCAGCACCTTTTGACAAAAAAATTGATAAAATTTTGACATCTGACATCTAAACAGACAGAGAAGCAGCTGCAGTATCCAAACACAATTTTGAACTGATGTGACACTTGCAGTTAAGGGTATCAACAAAGATTTGTGAGTTGATTCATATTCACGGAAACTATGACCGTGGCAGAGATCTGTTGACACAAAGAGATCTTTTCCCCCGTTTCAAAACACTCTGTTTTCTTTCGGGATTTTGCCAGTTAAAAACAAAAGGTTAGTGCATTATCTTAAACTTCTTTAGGCAGTAGGACCAGAACATCCAGCAGATATGTTTAATGTTAAAGGGGAATATATTCTGTTAGAGTGACAGCTCAAGGAGAGGTAAGGCTGATGCATCTCCGTGTCCCCAGGTCCAAACAGCAGGAAGACTGAGTCTGCATTCCCATGGGTACAGGTACACAGAGTACACTTGTACACCTCCTGTGTACCTGGCTGATACACAGATCACACACAATGAACACACATGAATACACAAACCCACACATGAGCACCAAACCCCTCATCCTGCTCTCCTCTCTGGATGAGCAGGATGGAGGTTCATTAATGAGAATTTAGAGATCTACATCCAAACAAGATGGACACTCCAGCAGTGGACCCAGATACTCAGCTTTCCCAGTAGCTGCTCCTGGGTCCCTGTCTCTCCAATTTCTGGCACCTGGATGTAAAAAAACATCAGGGAGAGGGGTCGGACAGGCTGTCCCTTTCTCTGAGTTCCTAAATCATGTTCCCACCTGTCACTGTGCTCCTGTGCTCATCCAGGCTGGTGCAGATGGGTCTTTGGTGGGCTGATGGTTCCTGTGATGGATCTAGAAGAGCACAGGGGAAGTTCTGATTTGCAGTCCTCCTTCTGCCCTCATGACTCTGTGTTCCTTTTCAGGTGTGCACATGCACTTTCATCACATGACCCCACACTTAACACATTCAAAGTTGTAAAACACAACTATAAATTAACATGTGTGAGTATGGGCCAATTACTATTAATTTACATTTCCAAGAAGGTTAGTATTTTACCATTTACAGAAATATCATTGTACCAGACATTGGTAGTGGGGTTACAGGGGTAGCTCAGTGAGAAGTCATGTAATTAGAGAACATGCAATGAGTTTTACATAACCAAGGCATCTAAGATTAACATGAAATGCTAGGTATTTTTGTCTAAACTCTTCCCCCTTTTTTCCACCTCTCATCCTCCTTCCCTCCAAGCAAATAAATCCTCCCCAAAATTCTCATTGTATCAACTAAAACCAGATGTGTTCAATTTTGATTTTTTTTTTCAGATGGGAAGTATTTGAAAGCTGATAAAAATAAACCTTTTTGCACACCATCTGTGACTATCGTATGACTTATATGTATGTCGTATTTCATTCAGACACGATTTTTATAGTGAGCATGTGGAGCATAGAAGAAGAAAGATTTTCAAAGGGCAGTGGCATCTTAATATTAAAGAAGTCACAGAATGTTTTCTTCTATAGCTGCAATTTAACATTTTTTGGAGGAGTCTTTTTTTTCCCCTTTGCTATTTGTAGCATATTATTTTCCTTGCAAACAGGCTTGACAGGCTTTACTTAAGGACATTTGACAGCCTAAGATATGCCAGAGGCAGACATCACTATTAGAAAGAGCATCATTTTGGAAATTTGAATATATTAGACAAGCCAGAGAAGGCAAAAAAGCAAATATACAGATATTTGGAAAGGGGGATCAGGATGCAGCATGGGAGATGACCTTAGAAACATTAGGAAAAAGGAAGAGCAGGATGCTCTCACAGCTCTGTGCCAGCTCACCTTCTCTCCCATTAATCACTAGTACTTTGGTATAAGTCTCACAATCATACTGCTGTTGTCTTCAAATCTCCTGCAGTCTCCCCTTTTTCTTTTATTACTGACCTCCTTTTCAGCTCACACTTTCCTTCCAACATGCTTTGTGAGTCACAGATATGACTGCAGTAGTAACTGCATGTGAGGAGTGAGAGCTGGGCAGAAGAGCTATACAAATCACGTGTTTATCTCCAGAAACTGGTTTGACTCAAGAAATTGAGGGCACACAAGATGAGTGTACAATGAAATGTAGGACTTGGCAGATGTCACTGCTGCACTCGATCAGTTTGCTGCCTGTTGGGTCATAGAGGACAACTCAGAAACAATAAGAAACTGCGATGGTCCAGTTCTCCTTAAGGAAGAGCACCCCTTCAGTTACTGTGTTTGCATCCCCACTTCATACATCTATATCTTTCAGCATATTCCATTCTACCAGCCCCAGTTTCAGATGTTATCCTTTTCCACAGCTGACACTTCAGAAAAGTTTATCACTATAAGTAATTTCAAAATCTTACTGAATCCCTGTGTTTGGGATTTTTATTTTGGTTTGGTTTGCATTTTTTTTGTTCATCATTTCACTCCCTAAACCCCAGTTGGCTATGTATATATAGAAATAAGCTAAACTAAAAAGTAATATTCTTCAATAAATATTCTCCAAGCCGGATGGATGATTTGTTTTGACTATGCTCCATATTCTTGATACAATATATATAAAAAGAAGACAATAAAAATAAAGGACATGAAGTACTTAACTCTGTATTACTTTTCAATTTTCTAAGGCTAGAGTGAGATTAACTATAACACAGCAAGGTTTGGGGTTTTTTTGTTGCTTGTTTCTTGATTTTGTTTGTTTGGTTGGGGTTTTTTTCTTGTTTGTTTTTTTTTGGTTTTGTTTGTCTGTTTGGGTTTTTTGGTTTTTTTTTTTTTTTTTTTTTTTCAAATAGATGTGGAAGGTTCCCTGCCCATGGCAGTGGGGTTAGAACTAGGTGATCTTTGAGGTCCCATTCAACCCACACCATTCTATGATTCTTTATTCCTTGTATTTATGATGTCACCAAACACTGCTCTTCATTATACAAATAAACACTGTGGGTATTTGCTATTATTTTGTGCTTGTTTATGTTCCAGATAAATTAAAGATCATTTTGGCAGGAGCTTCATGGCTTCTAGCAGTCATATACTCTTGATTAATCCCATGTAATGGCCAAAGAGCATGTGGGATGAAGTAATTTCATAACAATCACTACCCATTATTTAAGAACACTTTGACATGTTGCCTTATCTGTCCCATTAGAGACCTCAGGATGAGAAAGGTTATTCTTATGTGTCATAAGATCTAGTGGAAATCATTGACACATAGAACAGGACCATAGAAATAAAACATTAGCCCAGAAGCTTGCATTTCTTCTTCATTGCAAGCAATGGGGATTGATGAAGTTGAAGGATTAAGAAATCTGGCTTTTAATTAATTGCAATTCCTTCTTTCATGGTGGTGTGAAGGGTTCCTCTCCTTTGACAACCAGGTGCAGGATTCAGGTTTATCTCTTGGAAGGATATTTAGCCTCAACACCTGAGGTACTCTGAAATCTGTACAGTGCTCTGAGCTCCAGGCCCAGCCCCACTACCTGCAGTCCTCACAACCACCTATCCCACACAGTTGTCTCAATATCGTGCAAATACAAAAACCTTGGGTTCCCATAATGGCCCTCTCATCCAACAGGGATGGATTTATAAGCCTTCCAATCTTCTAGTCAAATACCTTTCCTACCCTTTCTCTCCCACCATCTCACAACCCTCCTCTGGGCATGTTAAATACTACTGGGACAAGGGATACAGGATCTCCCCAATTCACCCCTAAACTGATTATGGTCTCATTTCCTCCTTGAGAAGGTTCTATTTCATGATCAAAGAAACACAGACTCTGCAAATAGGTAAGGCTGAGATGAAGCACAGTGTTGTTATCTAACTTCAGCATGCTTGGAACCACACATTTCACCAGGGAAGCGAGCTGATGTAGAAAATAAAGTGATAAAACAAGATGAAACAAGTACACATGGAAATGAGTGGTAACAGGGGGATGCAAGCTAAAAGAATAAAAGGAAAAGTAGACGTGGTTGGGTTGGCACTCAGGACAGCTCTCAGAATAATTTATTTGTGCCCATTTCCAGCCATTTCAGGGCTGGATGTTACTGAGTAATCAATAAATGTCCATTGTCATTGGGGTGGTTCTTCAGAAAAAGACTGAAAGCAATCAGTGATGTGGGTGAGGTTTGATTTGGCAGCATGCCATGGAAAAGCTAACAGAGTAGGTACCAAGGAGATGGCAACATAGGACTTCACTCAGCTTCCCACCTCAGCAAAAGAAGGGATGGGAGAAAAGGAGTGAATCATCATTAGGTCTGATGTAACCAATCAATAACTTTTACTTGATACTAGGAATATGAGAGCAACTAGGAACGTGTTAACTTCATGCAGTGTCCCTTCTTTTGTTCAGTGATGAAGACAGTGATACCTTCCAGTTCTAGGTGACCAGCCAATCCATCTAAATGGACAGCATTTGTATGTATATGTATTTAGTTTTACATATATATATATGTATGTTTTAAGTTGCAGCTGGAGAAGACAGAAGTAATTTTTCCAGGAAGTATTTATTGATTTCATGTGTATTTTCCATGAAATGAATTTGTTAACTTTCTGGATGTGTCCCAAAGATTAAGTATGGGAACATATGTTCCTTGATTTCATCACAACAAACTTCAAACAAAAGGTTTTCTTGATTGCTGGCTAGATTTTTGTGTCAAATCCTAAATGAACTATTAACCTCTCAGCTTTCGCAGGAGTTGTTGGAGTTGATGGGATCTGGTTTTCCACCTACAGATCATGAGCAATTTGAGTCAAAAAGGAACATATTTAAGGAGAGCTTGAGTGGAACTAGCAGTGATGTGTCTGGCATTTTGTAATCCTGCCATTGGCTAAACCCTCTGACAATGTATCACAAGTTTAATCATATTAAAGCAAAAAGCAGAAAATGTCAGGAAATACTGAGGCAGCTTAGCTGATGAATGGCAGACAACTGGGGAAAAGGAGAGGGGATTTCACTTTTTATTGGTTTTCCATGATTGTATGAACAAGAAATTCTCACCAAATTTCCCCTCATCCCCTGTAATAAACCCAATGTATGAAGTATGAGTTCTGCAGATAAAACAGGTATCAGGATGCAGAATCCAATCATTCAGTTTCCTGCTTAGAATAATAGAATCATAGAAGGGTTTGGGTTGCAAGGGGCCTTAAAGATCATCTACTTCCAACCCCCTGCCATGGGCAGGGATACCTTTCACTAGATCAGGTTGTTCAAAGACGCAACCTGGCCTTGAACATCTCCAGGTTTGCAGCATTCACAAGTTCCCTGGGCAACCTGTTCCAGTGTCTCACCACCCTCGCAGTCAACAATTTCTTCTTAACATCTAAACTAAACCTATTCTCTTTCTGTTTGAAGACATTTCCCCCTTGTCCTGAGAGGGACCCTTGGTCTTCTCCAAGGGTTTTTCTTCTCTACTAGGTAAAGGAACATTACTGATAATACAATATGCAAATGCTGGATGATTCAGAACTATATTCTTGAGACAAGGTTTGTTGATGCAGTGACACAGGAACAAATGGTGTCGAGGCTGAGGTTTAAGTGCTGACTCTTGCTGATTCAATCTTCATCTTGGAAGGAAAACTACTTCATCTAGTCAGGACCGGATACAGAATGACATTTTCCTACCTTTTTTTCTGGACCTCTGTTTCCCATTTTGTGTACATCAGGATGCAAAAAAAAGGAGGAATGGAAAGCAAAAGTCTGTAGGCACCACTCATTGGTCCCCTGTATAGACATGCATTTGGGTTTCCTTCCCAGTAGAAACCAAGGCACAGAGGATTTGTGTGGATGTTTTGTGAGGAACTGCTGGGAACCACAGTTTCCAAAGGGTGAGTTACTGTAACGAGCTCACCAGTGAGCAGCAAGAGTCCGGGTCACTGACACAGAACAGAATTGCACCAGCTGGCCCAAGTCCAGCTACTGACTGGCCACTAGTTTCATACATGTCTATACATTAAGTCAAGAACGAACTGTTGTGACCCTCTATTTTTGTCTTTCTATAACACAGATGACAATGAAATAGCATTTTTTTTCACTCAGTCTATTATACCTAGTTAAAATAAAATACATATTCAAAACAGGGAAAAAAAATCCAATCTTGATTTAAAGACTTCAAGTCGGGGAAGTCCTCCTTGCCCTAAGATGAACTTTTCCCTGGTAAAAAGAAAATGCCTTGCTTTTAGCTCATGTAATTTCAGCTTCCAGCTCATCCATCCACCCATTCATTTCAGTAAATGCTCACTTAGTAGTAGACTGTTCATGGGTGAAGTGTAGAGTTCAGACTGTTGAAAAATTTACCCATAACTCAACCTTCCTAAACACCAATGAAATTTCACTTATTTTTAAGCCTTTTGCGATTCGCTATTTTTTTTCATATGTGGACATCAAATCAATTCCAGAATGATCTCATCACTATTTCTCTACCCCTGCTTGATGTTTTTCAGTTAATGCATTTTTGGTTCAAGTCAGTTCTCTTTGCTACCACAACAATTTGAAATCTTGATTCAGCTAGCAACTTCCATATTTTGTGGGTTGTTTCTAATACTTCACCTTGTTCATCAGCTTGCAAATTTGCAAGTGTTCTACAACATAGTGTATGGTTTCACTGTCATTCCAAGTGATCCATCTTGGGTTTACACATTTGTCAAACATTTTTTTACCTGAAATAATAGGATGTCACTGCTATCCATGGAGCTGCAATGTTATTAATTGTTCCCTGAAACTGCTATGCCTTTTAAACAGGCATAGCAACTCACCTATTATCATATAATCCCACTTAATATTTTCATATTGTTGAATAAAAAGATTATAAATTCTACCATGAACCTCCCTGAAATGCATAAAATGATGCAAGGGGTCAGAAGCTGAACAACACAAGAAGAGGTCTCAAAAATTTGGCACAGAGACCTGGTATGCTGGGAATATTCAAGGTTACAAAGTTTTAAAATCTCCATGAAGAGGTATAGTTCATTACCCAACTGTTTCACAAATTCAGTCACCTGAATAAGGTTTCATCTGGCACCTGCTGCTCTCAACAGAAGTAGGAATTAATATGGAAAGCACCTGTTACAACACTGTTGCCTTATGGAGCATCAATGGAGAATCTAAATCTAAAGACTTAAATCTCTCCTGTCTAATTTAGGACCTAAATGTTTTGTTTTTCCACTAATGTAATTGCTGCTGTCTTTTATTCTAGGGAAACACGGTGGAAAAAGATACTTATTAAATATGGCAAAATCCACTCCTTAAAAAGTAACATTAGTAAAAATTTATAGGTGAGGAAAGAAAAACATCCTTCCTATCCTTTAAAGCCATGAAAGCTGTTATATGGCGAGGAATAAATCTATGTCCCCAAAGTCTTGGCCCTGTGCTTCAGCCACACAAAGATTTGAGATGAAAGTCTAAAGCCATTATGAATAATATGAGGTTTATAAAAGTGTTTAATTAATGAAACAACGTGAGCCGCCCTGCAAATTTCCTTACGAAAAATGCTCAGTAACACAAATTCCCTCAGAAAAGACACTTCACTATTAGGTGGACAACAAGGTGCGTCCTGGGATTTATAGAACTATCACTCTTCATTTTCCATGTGCTGCCTGAAAATTAGGATGATGAACACATTATGCAGGAAGATAAAAATATATACAGAAAAACACTGGGCCAAAGCTTTATCTGGTGTAAACCAATACAAACCTTTTGGAAGCAGAGGTTTAAAACTGACTACCTCTTGCTGTAGATACGTTTTCATTCTGAATTTAATTTTCTTCTTACATACACTTTTAGTTCCATAGCTGTAGGCATCTCATAAGCAATAGGACATGCAATTTATTGGAACAGACAAGACCTGATACAAATATTTGCAGTAAGTAACCTGATAAGCTATTCACTGGGAGTAAGTTACAGATATTTTAATTTATTCCTATAAAGAATAGGTGTTGACTTGCTACAAAGAGTCAAAACCAATATCACAGGTCAAACATTTCATCTTGTAAGAGTTTACTTGTTCAAAATTAGACTTGGAGAAAAACTATGAATAATATTGCTAAAAAAGGACAATATTATTTTTTAGTATTCTGATGGTAACTTTTTTTTTTTTTTTGGTACTCTTTTCTTAAGGGATTCACAATCTGTTCTGATTTTCATCCTATTACAGAGAAATCACATTTATTATCTCACCAATAAAATGTGAAATAATTCTTTATTGTTGGCCATGAATAAATTCTGGAACTGAAATTGCATATTTTATAACTATCACAGCAGTGAGGTGCTAAAAAGCTTTTCAGCAAGACAGGAGAGAATAAAAAACTTTCTTGCACCTTAAAATGGATATTTATCAATGCAGTGAAGGGATTAGATATTGTGGTTGTCTGCAATAGCATTTAGACTGGTTTTGGTAATCCAGAACGTTTCTTTTGTGTCTCTATTCTCTTAGAATCATCTAAAACATTTGTAAAACATATCTAGAGGTCATATAAACCATTTTATTTACACATATTTTCAATTATAACTGAAAAGTGTAAAAATATTGTCTCTATATTAAGTGGAACATTTATATTTTAATATTGTTAGGTAATGTTATTTTTTACTTCTTTTTGAAAGCATTTAATAACTAATTTAACCTCTTTTTCTTTATTTATGGAGATGATTTAGTTACTCTTCTTTCCTTGAATACAAGTTCTAGCAATTCTGGACTTATTTGTATCTCTATCTTACTATTCCTTCAGTGCAATTTATTGGGGAAGCAAAATGTGTTCCAGTGAAGCCATAAGAGCCCATAAAATCAAATGCAAATTACAAACTTTCTAAGAAAATAGATCTATATATTTTCCTGCATTTTTTTCCTGTTGACCCTCATTACAAGGATGATTAGAATTTCTGTCTCTTGAACAAATGTGAAGTGATATCTCTTCAAGCTGCTTAGATTTTTTACAAGTGATTAAGAGGTCACTGAACAGATAAAGACTTTTTATTCCAGTCTCTTACACTGTTAAAAATTGCTGAACTTGGTGAAATCTATGTAGTCAGATTCAGCATATTATTGTAGTGGACGAGAATTAAGTATTTTATCACCTCTAGGTTGTGCATAGCAAACACTTGTCTTTTTAAAATGGTACTTAAACTCATCAGGAAATCATAGAAAGGAAAGAAATTTTTGTCCATCTGCTAAACTATAGAGAGACCCACTGTCCTTAGAGTATTCTGTGTACAACTATGTTCAACTCTTAATTAAAAACTTCCAGCTACAGAAAAAGCCTGGGACCATTGTCAGCAATATTTTCCTGTGTTCCCACTGACAGAGTACCTTGATCAATGTCCACCATTAATGTCTCCTTGTATTTTAATCCATTTTTTATTCTCCTCTCTGTAGTAGATACAAGAACTGATTTATTCCCCCTCTATTTCTCAGTGATGTTTTCAATCACTGAAGATTTCTCCCATTTACTTTAACTTACTTAATTCTTTCCTTACAACAGATTATGAATTTCTGATCACTCTTATTCTTTATTTGTCCAGCCAGCTCACATTTCTCTTCAACTGTGGTATGTCAATCAGACAGAGAATTCTGGCTGCCGTGGGACAGAGGACTTCCTTCAAGGTACCACATCTGCTTATACACCTCCACATTCTTTTGCTTTTCTTGTATGACAAAGCTCACCTCTTCTGGACTCCAGGATGCAGCAGTCACAACTAAATGTATTGCTAAAATATTTTAAGAAAAAATAAGAAAATCAGAATATAAATACTATGTCTAACAAATCACTACTTCAGTACCTCACTTTTTTGATATTTCAGAGTGTAATTTGTTTGAAAGCAAACTTTCTTAGGGAAATTTGAATTCCAACCTACTTCTCAGGTCAAGTTTTCACAGGGGAAATCTTTACATTTACATATAAGTTTGGATACGATGTTCAGAAAAGAATCCAATACTCTGACAAGTTTAAACAGATCTCTCAACATCTCAGACACCAGGAAGCAAACACATTTCACCTTGTTACTCTGTGCAGTCACAAAGAGCTGCAAAAGTATTAAAGTGACTTAGGGATATAAAAGCACATGCAACAAGTTCATTATGAAGTGATCATGAATGTTCTCATATATTCAGGAGAATATTTTAAGGATATATTTAAAGTATGATCAGTGATCTGGTATTCAGAGCCTGACTCCTGTTTTGAGACATGGTTCTGCCATTGTCACTGCCACCCACATGTGCCTGACTGTGTTTCTGTATCATATTGTCATTTTTTTCCCCAGGACAACCACTGCATGATCACAGGACAGCACAATTTAGCTCAGACTTGAGAACTCATTAGCAGGAAAGAAAGCCACTTACAGTTGAAGATAAAGTCATTCCAAATTTTAGGTGTATGGGAAATAAAACTTTTTATAACTAATCTGATATATATACACCAGAACATTTATATTAAATTATATTAAACTATTTTCATTTAAAAGAATTTAAAGAGTCTTTTTTCCCAATTCTTAGTAATTCCTTAAAGTGTTGTATTTAAATATGAATTTTAACTCTTCCACTGAGCAGCATCATTAAGCAACAATGTAAAAATCTCATTCACTGGTCAGTGATTTTACCCAGAAATAGATCAAATATTTCAATATACAATAAAAGAGAATCAAAACCTTTACAGAGAAGCCATTGACTTACACCCCTACCTCCCTTGCCATGAAAATACATACAGATATTCTCATGGATATATATTATATGTTTAAATATTAAATATATTCTCTTCCTATTATATATGCAAATGATCTAATGAAAGCATTTACACTGAAAATGTTTGTGGTACTGAGCTCTGGGATATACATTGCATTCATATAACCTATGTAAATAATGGAAGATAATTTTTTCTTTTTCTTTTTTTTCTGTTCCAAAAAAATTAAGCTGTCAAAACTTGAACCCTCCTATTCCTTAAATGGCCCATCTCTCAAAATTTAAATCTTTAAACAAACAGTAGAGATTAAGAACTTAGAATTTAACTAGCAGTGCTGGTAATGATTTCAGAGATGGAGAAGTCCAGCACCCATCACTAGTTGATTTGAAGAAATGACTAGATAAAATCTTTTACAGGATGGGTAAGACAGTAAAACTGACTCGTTGACCACTGTTTGTAAATATTTTTAGATAATATCACAAGCTGTACTGTGAAAAACAATTAACAAAATGTCATAAGTTGAGATACATCTGGTTGAAGAAGCTTATGAAGTCAGTGCTTTGGTCACACTCCCCCTACAGGTTTGGAAACACTTGACCTGATGGTGAACATGTTTGGAAGGTTAATCCACCTGGATGTGGCTCTGCCTGACGTGGGTGCAGCTCCTGGTCTCTTCCCATAGCTCCCTGCATCCCTGCAGCTCCTCCACTACCAAAACCTTGCCATGTAAACCCAATACACTGTGCCAAATGAAAAAGAAGTGGCCTTTGACAAACAGATTTGTGAGTCAAGTCTGAGAGCAGTGTTATCATTGAGTCACCCTGTACCGAAAATAATCAGTCCCACATTGTCCTTTGAAGTCTTACTATCCCTAGTCAGCAAATAGCTCTGCCATGGGCTCCAGTCCACTGGAGACATCCCCAGTAGAGGCCCTGAGCAGCTGTCAGAGTGAAAAGGGTAACCATACAGAGCATATCTACATAGCATAATGCTTTATTTAGTAGAAATGGATAGCTGGAAAGAAAATAGCTGTGGATGAGAAACTGGCATACAGCTCCGTGGTAGTGTGACTGTGTTACAGGAATAGTTTGAGTATCTGTTTGCACTACTGGGTTATGCAGAAGGTCCTTCTGGGATATTCTTAGATCAGGAAAAGTAAATGGGACACAAAATCACTTTTTCCATCCTCCAGAATTACCTTCCATGTGCAAGGATCTTTCATCAGTCCCACAGCAATGGCAGAGGTTTAGGTAGCCTTTGATGTCATAAGAAGGGTAAGCTAATGCCTTCCCCATTCCTAATCCCTCTCAGTAAGATTATATGGCAAGAGGTCCTTTTACTTTAGGGTCCTGTCTTCAAAAACAGCCTCAGGAGTGATGTGGAAAAATGCTAGGAAATACCAAACCCAAACATGACAAATTCTATATTGGCTTGGTTGTCTTCACAAAGCAGTTTTATTTCCTCTCCTTGGGCATAATGTACTGTCATTTGCTATTTTTGTTCACATTGTCTGCACCAAAAAGGTAAGTAGGATGTGTAGTACAGATGAACACTTTAACCTGTTAAGCAATCTCACAAGTCAGCCTCTGGATTATATTAGGGGTACTCCTTTCACATCCCAGGATTTATTCTCTATTCAATCAGCCCCAGAACACGGTCCTTAATTTGAATTTTTTCAGTCTTTCAAATGTTTTTTCTTTCAACATTTATGATTCATTTATGCCTCTTTTTTTATTCCACAGCTGATAAAATAAAAGTGTCTACCATAAGATATATGCGTTCAGTATTCCTTCAATCTCATCTGCATTTGAAATATGTAGAGGTGTGTATGGATAGTAGCAGGTTTACCTGCCTGAGACACTGAACCAGAAGTTGATAAACAGAGCAAGAACAATGTAATCCTTTAAATTTCTGTCATAAGTCAAACCTTAGATGCGAGATTGCTTCCCCCGATTTCAATAATATGATTAAGTTTTCAATCCTCACACATGGGCTCAAAGTAAAGAAAAAAGATTCTTTATTTTACAAGATGTTTCACTGACACCTTGCAGGCTCTCGTGAGGTGACTCTCAGATTTTCACGTGACTAGAATCTTCTTATCTCCCAGCTCAGTATCACCATGTCCTGTAGTTCTAATGTGGAAACCGGGGCATGAGACAACTGAGGGAATAGAAGACAAATAATATGCTTTGTGTGCATTAAGAAGATCATTGCCAGTAGGTTGAGGGAGGTGATTCTGTCCCTCTACACTGCCCTGGTGAGGCCTATCTGGAGTGCTGTGTCCAATTCTGGGCTCCTCAGTACAGGAGAGACATGGAGCTTCTGGAGCGAGTCCAGTGGAGGGCAACAAAGATGATGAAGGGACTGGAGCATCTCTCGTATAAGGGAAGGCTGAGGGAGCTGGGGCTGTTCAGCCTTGAGAACAGGTGACTGAGAGGGGACCTCCCCCATGTCTGTCAGTGTCTGCAGGGAGGGGGCAGAGGATGGACCAGGCTCTGCTCAGTGGTGCCCAGCAATGGGACAAGAGGCCACGGGCAGAAACAGATGCACAGGAAGTTCCAGCCGAATATGAGGAAGAACTTCTTTACTATGCTGGTGACTGAGCACTGGAATAGATTGTCCAGAGGGAGTGTGGAGTCTCCCTCACTGTAGATACTCCAGAACCATCTGGACACCCTCCTGTGCTGTGCACTCTGGGATGACCCTGCTGGAGCAAGGAGATTGAACCAGATGACCCACTGCGGTCTCTTCCAACCTGACCCATTCTGTGATTCTGTGAAAAAGAAAGGATTAAATTATCTCATGGAGTAATTATATGGCAGTCAATGAAATCACAAAAGAAGGAAGAAATCTTATCCTCATGGGACATGAGGGGCACAGCCTGGAATGAAAGTATGTCATGTGTAAGCTAGCCTTATGAGACAGTTGCATTGGTCAGTGGGTGAATTTCATCTGGAGAAAAATCTGCATTTAATTTACTATACATCCTGTGCATGACACTGCTTTGCATGCTTAATTTTACACTGCTAATTCTTTGAAATGTCAAACTTTCTTAAATGCAGGTTATTGATTAAAATATCTGCTTTGTGGGTGGTTTGGCACAGAAAACAGATATGTTAACATCTCATAACACTTAGCATGGCAATGATGTATGTTTGGGATTTATGTAACAAACATGACTTCTGCTGATTTTCTGTTTAGAGGGCAATCTGGTCTAATGATGCCAAACGAAAGGTAATTCATGCAGAGAAAAATAGGAACATACAGATCAGGGGAGGGGAGGGAAAAGCTTTCATTATAGGAATGGAAAGTGGAAACCATCCAACAAGTTTATGAGGCTCCTCACAACTAGAGGACTTATCTCTGCTAATTTTATCCTTCTAAAAGTTCAGTGTCTACTTGGAGAGAACTACAGCCAGTTGAAGAGAGCTCTAGAGAATGATGGATTCCCTGCTGAGATATATTTCTGACATGACTGGAATATATATGGTCACCTAGAAGTTCCTGTTTTCTTGTTCATTACAGAAGTACTGAAGTGACCAGGTAAACAACATACATAATAAACAATAAATTTTTCTATATATGTTGTTAAATAAGGATTGTTCTCTGCCCTTGAGACATATTTACACTGTCAAGACATCTCGATACTGCTTAGCATTTGGAATAATGTCTCCTCTGGACCCTATGATTGCTTCTTTGGAGTCAAAAAGAATATACATAATCTTTTCTTTCTCTCTCCCCCCCCCCCCCCCCCCCCACCCCCCGCCCCCCCCCCCACCACAACCACCAAAAATGCCTATAACCGACCACACACGATCAGCAACAA
>NW_020884892.1:2251135-2337855 GCF_003945725.1 Corapipo altera
AGTTCGAAGTATCATAAATAATGTGATAGCTGTATAGCAACGTCTCACAGTGGTGTTTTCACACCATAAGGCTGATAGTGTGTTACAGTCCCTTGGGCATAGCAGATGGTAGTGTTTGAGAGTGCACATCTTGATAGAACAGTGTTAGATGCTGTGCAGTGTGTAAAGAGCCAAACTTGATGCATCATTTTCTGAACGACCTTTTGGGACTTGTCTCTTGTTCCTGCTACACTCTGAACCAACTGAGCAGTGTTTGAGAAAGCATTAGCTGGCACATGATATTATTTCAGGACAAACACAGTTCATAGCCCAAGCCTGGTCCTGTTTTATTTACCAATGTAGAGGCAGGCCCAGATGGTTGAAGTCAAGTAGAGCCATTCAGACTCATAACAACAGTCAAGGCTGTAATTGTTCACCAGCCATACCCAAAAATGAAAAGCTAACCTTCACAGTCCTTCCCTTGTGTTTATTCCTGGAGAAATGCAGAATAAAAATACACAGAAAGTAACTTTTGATTTTCAAATTTAGTTTCCAATTTTAAAACCTTCTAAAAATGGTTATTTTTCTTAGCTTGGGTGTCTTATTAATTTTTTTTTTTGGTGTAAATGCAACAAAACCATTCCTTAAGGTTTAATCAAACTCAAACTCAAGTATTTTTGTAGAATCCTATTAGACAATAAAACTTTGATTCCGTTCCCTAAGCACGTCTCTTGTACCAGCTTCGCAGTTGTTTCTGATCAAGCATCAGCAGCTACTTTAGATGAGTCACACCTTAAGCTTTGCCAATTTCCTTGGATTAGCTCTCCAATTAGTGTGGTGGGATGCCAGACAACTAGCTCATCAGTATTCAATTTGCAGAGAGGAATAAAAAAAATATAATAAACAAATTATTTTGATCAATGTTCTTTTTATTTCTGAGGATACCACTGGTTTTATTCAGTTCCTGCTGGGCTGGACTAGATCCCGTTCCTCCATGAGAATAAAACCATTTCACTGAGAAAGGCACCTGGTGACTGTTTGAGCTGCGGGAGAAGAAGGTCAGTGCTGTACCCAAGTTATCCAGCCTTTACTAATTAATGTGCCTTTATGGAAAATTTACCAAAAGGAAATGCACAGAGAGGACCTGCCTCAGATGGAAATTCCCCCTGACTCCTTCTGGCCTTACCAGACATACTTGACTGATAACTTTAAACTTAAGGTGAAAAACTCACTGCATTTATTTCATTGAGAAGTTTTGTGAAGGTATTTGCAGACAGTGTTTGTTACCTGGGATCTCAGCTGCCAGAAGGCCTTAATATTGATTCTGGCTTTATCCAGAGACTTTACACATAATCCCAACACTTGGGTAAGATAAACGGAAAGTAATGACAAACCTCAGGAAAGTGATTCAGAGGCTGCTGGTTGGGGTTTTTTGCCTTTAAAGTGTTTCTGGTTGGTTTGATTTTCAACAGGCCACTCAGGACCTCAAGTAATTAAGAAATACTCAACCACTAATGTTTCAGTTCTGTTGAGTTTCCTCAGAGCTGTAGTTTCTTGGCTCAGCAAGTAGCTACACTCTTAAATACA
The DNA here is from genome assembly GCF_003945725.1 of Corapipo altera. NCBI lineage: Eukaryota > Metazoa > Chordata > Aves > Passeriformes > Pipridae > Corapipo > Corapipo altera. The sequence goes on from NW_020884892.1 coordinate 2,252,702, forward strand.
GGAAAATATCAGTCTCAAAATATGTTCTCACTGTTTTCCCCTGGTTTTACCAGAAAAATATTTACAGTTTCAGATGATGCAGATGATCGAGTGGTTATCACTGCTTCTGTTTCCACAGCTCCATGTTTTTTAATAGCAGTTTCTTTTCCCAAATTGCTCCAGTTCTGATCAGCAACAAAAATGAGGTCTTTTTACTAACATAAGGTATTTCATTTCTTCACGGTGTCATGAATACAAACCAAACACAGAACATTACACAACTGGTGACACTTAAATGTAAGTCAATTATGCAGGTTTAATGTATTATACACATAGCATCTGTACATGAAACAGTACGGGAGTGAAAAGCACTTAAATAATTAAGTTAATGGGAAAGCACTGGGTAATTAAAGGGTACTGAGGAGAATAAATAGAATTTGTTTAGCGAGAGGGTTTATAGATTTGTGAAACAGGGGAGGATGGCATCTTGTAGCAAAGCTCTAGTCTACCTCTCTGCTCACAAGTAGTGTGTTGATGAGAACTTTCTTATCTTGGTCTCTCATCCCGGACTTGCTTTCAAGCCTTTTTATGGATTTCATTATGATTTTACAGTCCAGTGGCAATGTCCCTGGTTTATACTGGAACCAAAGACAAAAAGAGACACAGAACCAATTTGGGATGGAAGGAAAATGGCCTAAAGTTCATTACAGATTGACAAGAGTGGAGATGGAGAAGAAATATTCTAGAAGCTAGTAGTTCTCTGTTGCAGTTATGACCATAAAACTGTGAGTATTTATGTTTCTTCTAATATAGCCATCAATAAAATAGTTGATAATGATGCTATAAAAATGTATGGACCTGCTTTGCAAAGTAAGTATAAGAACATGTGGCCTTTTTGTAGTAGCAGACTGCTCCCTTCTGTGAAGCCAAAATCCTAACTGTTAATTGAGTGTTGAACATAACTGTAGCTGGCATATTGCCCTCCACTCTGCTCACACTGCTTTACAAACATAAAGGCAAAATTTACATGTGGTCAGGTAGCTGCTGTGAGTCCTACATACCATTTCCAACCTACTTATGTCTTCATGACACTCTTCCTGAGTGAAGGGTAATCTCCATTAGTGCAGTTTAACATGGAGAAAATCTTCTGTTCAGAAGGGTTATATGACTTGCTTGTATTTTAGTCAGGAGAATAAACAGAGGGTTAGGATTGTCCTGGGGTTATTTTCATAAGTTAAAGAAAAAGAAATAGTCCTCATTCCAAGGTCTTTCAGGAAAATGGTGAAAAGTTGACAAGGAGAAAGAGAAGCTCATTTTATCTTTCCTCCTTTTCCCCCCCCCCCCCCCCCCCCAGTATATAATAAGACAGATCTCTACATTAATGGAGTTTTTTAATTTCTCTTTGTATCTTTTTAATAATACTAGGATGGATTTCACTTGGTCTTGATTGAGTCCATTTAAGCACTTTACTACTAGCTCCATATTAATCTGATCTCCTGAGATACTCAAAAACTGACTGTCTCCTAAGGACACTGTATCATTCTTTAATGAGAAAAGAAATTAAGTATATCACAGCTATGTCAGGAACCTTTGTTATTTGACTTACAACCTTGCTCCAATTTAGATTGCTTTAGATAAAGAAACCTGCTTTCACAGTAGCCACTGCCATAACCTTGCTCAAATATGTGATTACTTTTCCTTCTATGCTAACACAAATTCAACTAAAATAAATATGCAATTTTTTCACTAGTCTAAAAAATCATTCTCATTTATTTAACAGAATAGAAAAATATACATGCAAGGTGGATTAAACATAGCACTTTGGTTTGAGAGTTTTTCTTTTCTCCTCTGTTGAAATTTCCTGAGTTTTCATGAAACTTTGTGAAACAAAATATGTGCTAAAATATAGACACAATATGCTATATAGATAAAACTTTAGATATAAAAAGTAATAAAGATGGGACAACTTCATGTCCATTCACATTGACAGAAAAACTATGTTAACTTGTTTATCTCTTCCTTTACAAGGCTTGTTTGATTCAATATTACCTTTTTTGACCAAAAAAACTGCAGTGAAAACTGATCAGAAGTGGTAGAGATTGTTTAAAACAAGATGCCACCAAAGTATCCAAAGTGGAAGGTTTATAAGTGTTCATCACTATGGTTTAACTGTGCTCCTAGTAAAATCAGGAACAGCTTCAGAGAATAATGTAGAAAAAGTTGGGAAGTGTTTTTCTTGCATGTTTATTTAAAAAAAAAAAAAGGAAAACAAAAAAACCAGCAAAGCAATAAAACAAAAAAACCAACCCCCAACAACAAATCCACACAAAATATGATAAGGAACTATAATGATTTCACTTATCTGAACTCAAGTCACTCAGGAGAAGTTGTTGAAGTCATTACAGAGAGAACAAGAAAGCCTTTGATTCAGACTACATAGATGCCATTATATATATACTACAGACCCTTCAGTGTTTTTCTTCATTCACAGCTTGTCTCTGTGTCCTCTGGAAACAGTGGAATGACTTTAAAGGACTTTAGTAAATTAAACAACCTTAATTCATACTCCTATCTGGCAGCAATGCCAACTGTCAGGAACAACCTGCGTCCCTCCTGTTGTTAACACCTGTTAAACACTATTACTTCCAAGAATCATGTACTTTCATCCAAAGTGTTTATTTGAAAGAGCTTCTAGACAGAGCTAAGCCCTGAATCCTAGTTGGGAATTGGTTGGGACACTCATTATTGATGCAAGTCAAACTCTGTAGAGGGCTGCTCTACCATTACCCATGACTGTGTTTCAGTGCCAAGTAACTTTTCATGTGCTCTCCCTAAGCACAACTGTAGCCTTGTATTTTGTGTGTTAAGAAGCTCAGACTGTCTTTTAGCAGTTGTATCCGAAATCAGAGAATATTCTGATGGAGGGACTTCTTGCTGTACACAATCTTAGGTAGCTCACAAATACATTTATGTTTATTAGTTGGGCATGACTGCAGTCTCAGGAAAAAAAATTCAAGGCATTTGCTAATGGACTGGGAGCAGATCTCATTTACTCTGTCAATCTGTTTGAATGCCAGTAGAGTAAGGACACCGAACAATATAATTTGTATTTGAATCCTGCTTGTTATTGAGCTTCAGCTGTTCCTGAGTGCATGACAGATGGACATGGTGAGTGGTTCATTCACTACCGTTGTGTCTTTCAAAGTTACCAAGAAGAATAAGAACAATTTTGTTCACTCTCATGATACTCACTTGGGCAACAAATTCAAGAATTCAGAGTGAATCTGTACTATTTATTATTCATTTGATGGAGTCTGGAGAAAAACAGACTCATTTGTAGCTAAGAGAAATCTTTCTTTCCTCTGACAGCACCAATGGATGATGATAATTTCAAAACTGTTTCTTTCATTTAATATATTAGAAGATCTTAAATTTTTAAATTCTTGTCCTTTTCCTTTCACTGTTCTCTAAATATTGCCTCATGCTCCCAGAGATTCCCTGCTCCCAGACATTCACTTTTCACCATGTTTTTCATTTTCTCTTTGGAATGATGTGCATGAAGTGTCCTTGATGACATTAATGACAGTACCATTAAAAATCTGTCTCAAAAGCAAAGTGAGCACTGACAAATCAAATAGACCTCAAATGAAGAGAAAAACATAGGTTCTGAACAGTGTCCAATTCAGAATATCAAGCCAAGACTGGATTCAAAAAGTATGTGAGAATCAAAGTGTGGAAGTTTGGGTTAGGCCTTCCTTGGTGACCACTTTGTAACCAAGGAAGGGTCCAGATTTACCCAGTATTCCCTATGATTTTTACGTAAACAAGACTATAAGAAGAAAGGAGGAAAGGCCTTTGCTCTCTTTCCTTCCAGCAGCTTGGAGGTGCAGGTTCCCTGCTGTTGAGTCTGCCATGTTGGGGAGCGAGGCCTGGTAAGGCCTTGTCGACCTTGGGAGGCGGAGGTTGCCGGTGATCGTCCCGGAGTGACTCTCAGTTCTCCCAAGGAGAGTGGTGGGATATTTTCTTTGCTAACTCTTTAGTTACTAGATCTCGGGCTACTGATTGGGATATATATATATATATTTTATTTTGGTTTTGTCCCTTTTCCCTTTCCCTCTTCCCTTTCCCTTGTGAAATTGTATATATTTTAATTGTATATAATTGTAATATAAGTGTAAATATGTTTATATATATCACTTTAGCTGTCTCTCTCTCGTTTCGGGTTTTCTTAGTTGTCTTTTCTCCCTCTTCTCCATGAGATTTTGGTGGGGGGGGGGACAATTTCTAGTGGTGAGGTTTGGAGACTTGGCAGGGAGCCAGCTTCAAACCATATCACAAAGACAATTACAACGTCTCATGAATAGACCAAATCCCAATCAATTCCTGAACAAAACTATTATTAACTTCCCTACACCCTTTTCTCTCCCTTTTAACTGACAAGCATCATGTCACGAGTTGGACTTCCATGACCCTTTTGAGTCCCTTCTAACTCAGGATATTCTCTGGTTCTATGATTGTAGAAACATAGAATGTCTTAGGTTGGATAAGACCTTCAGGATCATCTAGTTCCAAGCCCCTTCCATGGGCAAAAACATCTTTCGCTAAGCCACCTTGCTCAGAGCCCCATCCAGCCTGGCCTGGGACACTTCCAGGGATGGAACACTAAAAACTTCTCTGGGAAAACTGTTCCAGTGCCTCACCATCCTCACAGTGAAGAATTTCCTCCTAATATCTAGTCTAAACCTATTTCTTTCAGTTTGAAACCATTTTCCCTTGTCCTGCTACTGCATGCCCACATTAAAAGTTCCTCTCCATCTTTCTTGTAGGCTCCTTTCAAGTACTGGAAGGCTGCAATTAGGTCACACACACATTGTCTACTCTTTTCCAGATTGAACCAACCCAAGTCCCATAGCCTTTCCTCATAGCAGAGATGATCCATCCCTCCTATCACCTTTGTGGCCTCATCTGGACTGGTTCCAACAGTAAGATGTCTTTCTTCCTCTGGGGACCTCAGATCTGGAGGCAGCACTGCCAGTGGGGCCTCACCAGAGCAGAGCACAGGGGTAGAATCACCTCACTCGAACTCTTTAGTTAGTTCAAGTTTTCTTCCTGGTCTCCTAACCTCCTGTTCACCTTCAGTCAATTCACTGGGAGGCAGAGTGAGAAACAGAGAAGGCCTTAATGCCCTGTGAACAGTGTTTGCCAATAGACCAATAGCCAAAACACTAGTGTGTTATTAGTATTTTTTTAGTCATGAGTGTAAAACATAGCTCTGTATCAACTGCTATCCCGGTCAGATCCAGATCAAGGACACCCGAAAGGCCAAGACATGATCTGAATAACTCTTATATTCAAAGCTGGATCATGCAACATTAAATACTATGAAATACAGTGAAATAAATTTCCCCCCTTAAAATAGAACCCTTTCTTGACCCCCTTTATCTCTGTTTCTTTTTTTTTAAATGGACTATGTACAGGCTCTGACCAAGAAAACTTGCACTGCAGCAGCACAGTCAGATTACTGTGGAAGCTATGTGAATGTTAAGATGGTAATTCAATCCAGAAAGAAACTTTAAGAAAATGATAACGGCAACAAAAACTAAAATATCCATGGTCCAAAATGTATCTGCATCTGCCAAAAGCAATTTTTGCTGAAGTAGTTTCAAATAAGATGGTCCTGCTTGGTGTGACACCATCTGTTGAATTTCCCTTGCTTGTGTATTAGTAAGGAGTAAGTGGTAACTTTACATAATTTAAAATAAAGCACTCAAATTGGGAAACAACTTCTCAATTACAGTCATGAAAAGGATCAGGTGGGCTCTTACTCATTCTATGGACCATTGCACAGATGATTTCACATATGAGAAGACACTTAATTAACCTTTGACATAGCCAGTGTTTACACAGGCTTTAGCACTGGAGAAAAATAATTTTTCAATCACCTTTTCTTTAGCTACTAGTTAGTGGAAGTACTGATTTTTTATGTTTGTTGGGGGTTCTGTTTGTCATGCAGGAAGGAAGAAGAGTTAAGCATAATTACAAGAAATATAGAATGTGTTTCACAGTATTTGGGAATACTGAGTTTTTCCATACTTCTAGTGTTTTATACGCCCAGAGTAGAAAAAAAAATCTCTTTGCTTCTCCTGCTATTCTGACTGAATTTTTTTCTCCCAATTATTTATGAATTTCAGATGATGATAATTCCCATGACTTAGATTTTCAACAGACTTAGTAGAAAGGTGGTTCATGAAAGAAACCACAATGTAAAGGTTTAGTACTGGTTAGAAGAAGAAACAGGGAGAGACTGATGAATGAGATCTGAAACAGATTTGTCTTCCCAAAGGAATATGATCCACAATCGTGTTTTTTCAGGAACCTTAGAAATAGAGGACTTGGGAGCCAGCAGGCAGGAGACAGGCAGGCATTGGATAGGGAACCCTGAAAATCCTTTCGTTGTTTGCCATGAGCTGAAATGCTGCCACTTCTAGAAGTAAGAGTGCAGCACTAACAGGGCACTTCTGCTGATACGTCTTTTAACATGAATAAGCATCAGATCATGCATAAACTATTACCTTTTCAAGGAAGGAGTAATTGTATTTGCTGAAGCTTTCCCTCAGCACAACTCTCCAACTGAGGTTATTCCTCCCTGCAAAAAGCTCAGAACACACAGTGAGTTTAACCCACAGACCTGCTGCTGTGAGTACCATGACACAAACACATGGGTTAGGAAACAAGTTTGCTGAGACAAGTATTGTCATGTTGCAGCCAAAATTATGGATACTGACACAGAACCAAAAGGTTCACCCTCAGTACCTTGAAACATGAAACTAAATCATCAGGAATCAGCCTCCTCAAATCAGATAATGTCTCTTCCAGGGCTCCTTGAGCACCAGCTGCATCTTGCAGAAGAATGTTTATCTCAATTAACACAAGTGCACCCTAAAGAAGCATCACGTGGCTGTGCCATCAGTCTGAAGAGAGCAGCAGCAGCTTAATGTCCCAGCACAGTGATGAGGCAAGATAAACAGGAGGCTACCCCACACACTACACGACTGCAGCTCTCCTGAATCCTTCATTTTAAGTCCTTATAGCCCCTCCAGGACTCAAGAGCTGATTACACAGTTTATGAAAATTCAGGTACTAAAGCCAGACGTTCAGGCTGACACCATGCAGGAGCTGGTACCTTCCCACAGAAATAAAGCAGTAGAAGTGGTGTATCAAGCTCCAGTCCTGCTTCTGGGGCTCTCATTAGCAGCCAGACATTTTCATGTTTGTTTATTTATTCTTTTTGAGCTGCTAGTGGACTTACCACAAGGGAGAAATCTGCTGGCACTGGGGAGTTAAAGGGAAATTTATTTTGAAAAACAGGTTTTTAAAAAGCTATTTTGTTTTAATGAGCAGTCTCAAATACCCAGAACTCCTGTCTTACTGTGGAGATTAGAGCTTTCCCAAAGTACCCTAACCACGGAGGTGTCAATTCCTGTCCCAATAGAACAAACATATTTTGAATGTCTAATTTCAAAACACAGTCTCAGCAATGATTTCCCTTCTGGGTCAAATTGGCTTATAGAAAGGAAAGTGAGGAGAATATCTCTTTATTATTATTATATGAATAACATATATATATATACATATATATGTATACACACACAAACTGCCCCTCTACTCCATGAGCCAGGAATGTGCTGCATTCAGGTCTGGAGTCCCCAGAACAAGAAGCACACTGATCTGCTGGAACCAGCCCAGAGGATGATTAGAGGGATAGAGTACATCTCCTACAACGAAAGACTGAGAGAACTGTTGACCTAATTGTGGCCTTCCAGTATCTGAAGGGAACCTACAAGAAAGATGGATAGGGACTTTTTACAAGGGTATGTAGTGACAGGACAAGGGGGAATGGTTTTAAACTGAAGGAAAGAGGCTTAGATTAGATGTTATGAAGAAATTTCTGACTGTGAGGATGATAAGACCCTGGCACAGGTTACCCAGAGAAGATGTGGGTGTCCCATTCCCAGAAGGGTCCAAGGCCAGGTTGGATGGGACTCTGAGCAAGCTGGTCTAGTGGAAGGTACCCCTGCCTGTGGTAGGGGCTTGGAACTAGATATCTTTCGCTTTCCAACCCAAAACATTCTGTGATTTTATGATTTTATGATTCTATTATATATACACCACATAAACACGTATGTCCTTATTCTAATACATGTTATCTGTGCCAGGAGACATTAGTAATACTCATATTTTATATCAGCACAAAGTAGGATATCATGTCATTGTCACACAGAAATTATGGCATTAATGTTCATATAGCACTGGGTCTACACTTTCCACATCACCCAAGGAAGGTTTGATTTCTAGGCTATATCTTGCTGCAGTCATTTCCAGTGGGATTATGTTATCAGACAAGAGAGTAGGAGCTGCAGGTCAATTATTGATGACCTTCTGGAGGAGCTTTGCCTCACTGGATCCAGCCCAAAGCATAATTCAACCTTTGGGATAGAAAATACAGTTTCAGAACACTTGTCATAGAAAAGAAGTTTGAAAGAGGATAAGCTTGAAAAGGAGCCTTGAACTAGAGTTAAGCTAGTGTTACTTGGGAATTACTGAAGGCTCAAATTAGCTATGCCTTTTTTAACTGTAAAACTACAGAAGAAAGTGAATTTTTAAAGTTGCTGAAAAACCTAAAATTTCCTTTGCCCCCCACTTTGAAGTTCCTCTCAGTCTGTATATTTTCCTATTGTAAATTATGCATAGATATTAAAGCAAACCAAAACGTATTAAATATATTGTTGTCTGCCTGTATGAGACCTGATCTGCCTAAGAGATCAGACAAACTGTAGAGACAGCGACGGTATACAAGACATTGTTAGAATACATATATGTATTCACAATAAACAGGGTGTTTTCTGTCTATCTATAGCAAGAATGAATGACTGAGGAAAAAAACAAACATAGAGTTAGCAAATGGTAATCAATTCCCTTAAGCATTTTGCTCAGTCACCTGACATCATGGATTGAATACAAAAATAATGTTTCTGGGAGAGAACTGTCTGATAGCAAGCTTGCTGAAATATTCTAATAGAGAAAGAATGCAAAAAAGAGTTAGAGAGGGATCAACCCTGCATAGATCAAAGCTGTAGCTTTGGAGAAGCTACCAGAAATCCTAATATTTTACTGACACCTCATTTCCCTTTTAATATATCTTATGGTATCTTTCATATCACGTGTCTCTCTCCTTCAACTGCCCTTGAAACTTCCACTTAAGCTGTGGCTTAGCACTCTTCTGTCTCTGTTGCTTTTAAACAGCTTATTCAGAATGACTTGTTGCATCTTACAGTGATTTGCAGAGTTCGGTCTTGGTGTTGTCACGCTTTGCAGAGGTGGACAAATGTCTGCTTATCTCTATATACCTCCTCAAAAGTTTGCCTCCAAAGACTAGTTTTCCCCTTTTTCATAAATAAATAAATAAATAAATAAAATTATCGCTCCATCTTACCACCTAGTTTTTCTTCTCTGCATCAGAGAAAACAGACAGATCCGCTTCTTTGAGTTTCCTCCAAAGGCACTGGGACCATTATTCCATCTCAGAGCTTCAATTCTGAGCATCTTTCCTACAAACTCTTGCCTTAGAAATATCTACAAAATCTAGATAGAGAGACTCACAGAATGTCCTTTGATTTGAAAAGTCATCCTTCTCTTCCTTATAATAATGACAAAGAAGTGGAGAGCACTGACTTTTAAAATACTATGGCACGACTCGAACTGAGCAGTTTCTACTTGAAAAAGTTTTTTTATGAAAGGATCATACTTAATTGAAGATACCCTGACAAGCTGTGAGGAAAAAAACTCCCTGGGAAGAGACCAGTTCCTTAATCCCACTTTAAGGGAGATTTTGCTCAGTTTATTTCAGTAGTGCCCATCAGTTCAGTGGTCTCATAGGACAAAGAGCAGCAGAAAGTCTGATGACTGATTGGATCTCTGGAGCCTCAATTTAGTTTTCTAAATAAAGGTGTCTGTTTCTGGCTGAGACAGGGTATCTGCCACATCCATGTTTTCTGGGTTATATGACACTGGAGAAAAGGTGAGTGGTGTTCCTCAGGGTTTGGTATTGGGATGGGCACTGTTTAACATCTTTGTCGGGGGTATGGACAGTGGGATTGAATGCACCCTCAGCAGGTTTGCTGATGACACCAAGCTGTGTGGTGCAGTTGTACTGGAGAGAAGGGATATCATCCAAAGGGACCTGCATGAGAAGTGGGCTGGTATGAACCTCATGAAGTTCAACAAGGACAAGGTCCTGCACTGGGGCTGGAGTAATCCCAGGCACAAATACATGCTAGTCAGAGTATGGATTAGGAACAGCCCTGCAAAGAAGGACTCTGGGATGCTGGTGAATAAGAAACTGGACATGAGCCAGGAATGTACACTTGCAGCTCAGAAAAACAACTGCATCCTGCTCTGCATCACAAGCAGCTTGGGCAGCAGGTCGAGGGAAGTGATTGTCCTCCTCTTCTCCTCCCTGATGAGACCCCACCTGGAGTGCTGCATCCAGCTCTGGGGCCCCCAACATAAGAAGGGTGTGGAATTATTGAAGCAAGTCCAGAGGAGGCCACAGAGATGATCTGAGGACTGAAGAACCTCACCTATGAACACAAGCTGAGAAAGTCGGGATTATTCCGCCTGGAGAAAAGAAGGCTCTGGGCACATGTTATAGCACCTTCCAGTACCTAAAGGGGCTACAGAAAAGTAGCAGAAGGACTTTTGACAAGAGCATGTAGTGATAGGACAAGGGGGAATGGTTTTAAACTGAAAAAGGATATGTTTAAATTAGATATTAGGATGAAATTCTTTCCTGTTAGGGTGTTGATGTACTGGTACAGGCTGACCAGAGAAGCTGTGAATGCCCCACCCCTGGAAGTGCTCAAGGTCAGGTTGAATGGGGCTTTGAGCAAACTGCTCTAGTGGAATGTGTCCCTTCCCATGGCAAGGGGGTTGGAACTGGATGATCTTGAGGGTCCCTTCCAACACAAACCATTCATAAAGCTCAGAGAGGAGAAGGACTATTAGTGTGTTGTAATCACTGCCATATTCTTGTGCAAGCATCTGTGTCTCTATACCTTTACCTGCAGCTCTTACATTTTACTCTGTGCTTCTTGGAAAGGATGCTTTCTTGCCTGTGTTTGTGTAACACCCAGAACAATGAAGCCTTGGCCCATTTCTGAAGTTGTCGGACACTTTTCCAGTGAAAACAAAGAAATCAACTGTATTAATGAATTAGTTTTGTCTCTTAGGCGCACCAAAGGTCCCAAACTCATTAAACTCTCTCATTGAAAAATGCATGGAAGCCTTGTAAAGCATTTTTAAAATAAACATTAAAAAAAAAAAAAGGCAAATAAGGCAGTGCTTTCTTGCATAACTCAAAGGTTAGTTATGTTTTCCAGAAGAACTGTGATCTTAATGGAAAATATTTAATTGGCAGTTAGAGGTTTCGGATGTTATTTTGTCTTAGTAAAAACATATTGACCCAAAGAAAACCCACTGACTTTTGAGAAAATGAAGATTTAACTTCTTCACTTCCTTTCTCCTTCCCTTCTCTCTCAGTCTTCCCATCTGTCATTATCCATAACATCACTTTAAAACAGTGTAAGCTGTTTTTCAAGTGCTGAGTGATAATAGCTTTTAACTGAATATTTTCCTGTATAGAGAAGTATGTCACTATTTTGCTGGTTGGAATATGCACTGCAATTGGTTTCATGGATCTACTTATCTCCAGCATCTGGAGATTTTAACTGAAGTGCAAATGAGAGTATAACAGAAGCATATTAATTAAGTACTAACCATAGACTTTGGCTCTGCTACAGCATACAGTAAACAAAACACATGGAATATAGGTCAAAGAGGCAAGATATTAGATTACTTCTGAGTGCAAAAATAATGTATTTGATTTTAGTGGGATATTGCATATGCAACTCATTAAACTGTACTCTGAGGACTTGTGCTTCTAATCAAATCAGCAGTACTTGTAATTCCAAACAACATGTATGTAGAGAAAGAGCTACAGATTATGCTTAATGTGAAACATTTTGAATTTGCCTACCTGATGCAGCAGTAAACAGTATTCTAATAATCTATGCATAAACTGAAAACTTCATGTTAGAGGGTTCAAAATAAACAGTGCTGATATGCAGGTCCCCAATTAGATGTGGAGTTTACCATTTCAACACATTCTCATCTGTCTAATAAGTTAAATTCCTGGAAGGTTTAATGTGGTTCATTAAACACTGCAGGAAACCCAAAACCAAGAAATAAATGTCTTAGTAACCTCCTCATTACCATTTTGTTGCAGTTACAGGCAAAGTGTCAACATAATTCAGAGAGCAGTGAAGTATTTTGTGTTTGAGGTTTCAAATGCAAGAAATCATAGAATCACAGAATGGTTTGGGCTGGAAGCAGCCACTAAAGATCATCTATTCCAACTCCCTTGCCATGGGCAGGGGCACCTTCCACCAGATCAGATTGCTCAAAGACCGGTTTGATCTTTGACACTGACAATGGTGTAGGACCTTGGACTGGTCCTGTTGAACTTAATGAGGTACATGATACAAAACAACACTTCCTGGAACACTGGTATCCATTTGAGAAGTTTGTTCTTGAAAGGCTTGACCCAGCAAGTTCAAGAGTTCCAAAACATCAGCTACACTTGGTCAGCGCCTGTGTCACTGCCATGTAGTGTGATTATACAGTATTAAACATTCTCAGTTTTCACTGCAGTGATTAGGAAAGGTGAGAAGAAAACTTCTTTTAAAGAGGATATAGATGGACACTGAATAACCTTCTCTACTACGTACTTCAGAAAAGGAAGAGTAATATTTTGTACTGTGACCAATTAAGATAAGTGACAGGTTTCCATTTATAACCAAAATGTCTGCTAAAGATTATTCTTTCACAGTAAAATACTGTAGGAATTCATAGGAGTCTTCGTTCATGGAGAAAGAGAAGGGCAAGGTCATCCAGAGGAAAGCAAGCGGGAAGAAAGAAATGTCATCTATGTTCTCATGGATGATATGAAGTGAAGTGCTAAAAGGATGCAGTAAGAGATTCAGAGTGAGGAGAAAAATTGTTGAAGGTGTCTAAAAAATGTAAGAAAGGTGCTGGTTCTGGTATTACATTACTGCATCCCCTTTACTGTCAGTGCACTTCTTAGATTCTAGTGATAATTAGTGTCACCTCAAGGTCACAAAGCTCTATGACCGATTTCCATTTCCAAGCCACAACAGGGGAGATCAGTGCTGTTCATCTATTCACTGTGAAAAACTACAGAGAGATAGTAATAGAAAATATCAAAATATTCACAGGGTTTTTTTGTCCAGTTCTGGCAGACCCCCACTAAGGGATTGTGTTATTTAATCTGGGATTAATATGCATTTATTAATCAAAAAGAAAAATTTTTTCTCTGAGTTTTAAAGAATATTTGAGAGCAATAATCATTCTAGTTATTTGGAGACGATAGGAATAGGCTCAGGTAGGCCATCTTTTCCTCTATCTGCCTATTTACCCTTCTATCTTTATTTCTTACACTTACAATTGTAACATTTAAACACAATTGACAGCCAGAAAACTGGTACTGCTATTTAAACTTGTCTAAATTCTTCTCCATCAGAAATGCTGTAATATAACAAGAAAAGATTGTTGGGTCATATTAACACTTTGGGTTTTTTTCTATTAACATGAGCCAAACATTCCTTTCTACCCTTAGTTCCTTACTCTGGGAATTACAGCACTATCTGGAGCGCTCAGACAGGACTGAGGCAGACTTTAGTGTGCTACATACTGTAAAAGTGGGGAAAGACAGCCAGTGATGAAAGAGGTGAAGTTTTATTGAAGTGTTGACTGAAACAAAGAGATCTTGGTTGAATTCTTTTCTCTCAAGCGTGACGCCAGTGCAGAAGATTTTAAATGTCTCTGCATTACATAAAACCACCTGTAAAGCAGAAACAAGACATAATTTCTTTCAGCTTTACACATTGAGACTTTTCATACAGGCTGTCTTTCTTACAGGCTGCTGTCTTGCTTCGCCCTAGATTTTTCCAATATGACTTTTATCTTGAGATGGACAATGGGAAAATACAAACTCCTGCACAGTTACTGGTAAATTATTGCGTGCATCAGCCTCCAACAGAAAAAAATGTAGAGATTGCCCACCAAGCCTGGCTCAAAATAATCAATAAGTTTAGATTAAGTGAATATGGAACAAAGGTAGAGGTAATAAAAAGAACTCTGAGGTTAGTCCCCTGGTTTTACTGACTCTCATTTGTTGGATCACAGGACATTTCATCTTGAAAGAGACCTCAGGAAAATATCTATTCTACCTCCTGCTCAAATTATGGTCAGCTATGAATGAGGAGAGACCAAGTTTTCAGAACATTTTCCACTCTAGTATTGAAAATCTCCCAAATCTTCGTTCGCGAAGCCCAGCCATGATGATTGAAAATCTCCAAGGGTGGCCAACAGTACAACCTGTCTGGGCAACGTTTCCTGATATTTGATGTTCTTTATGGTGAAAAACCTTTTTGCCATACTAAGTCTGAACATTTTTTTTTCTTTTTTCATGTATCCTTCTGAGGATGGGACCCTTTAAGACATGCCAAGTGTAAGGTGGCACAAAAACAAGCCTTGTTGTTAGTGAACAGCTTGGATACTGTTACTCATGAAGGTACTGGTAAAAGCTGAAAGACAAAGCACACATTTGGTGGCATCTAGAGTCCAACTTAGGAAATGAGAAGTAAGAGTTGACAATGTTAAAGCATCTTCTTAGATGGCCACTGGGTGAGAATAAAGTAGGAAAAAAAGGCACATGCACAAGATATATTTAACTAAGTTTTATTGAAAATTATTTCACTCTGACAAATAATGTACCAAGACCAAAACTGTCAGAGAGATCTCAGAGGATTTCCAGTTCTTTAAGCAAACCCTGATAGGACTAGCCCTGATATTTCTATGAGACACTCTAAGAAAATATAAATGAGTCAAATACTGCGTCAGAGTCAGTATCCATCAACCTCCAAGGCTGAGATTGTTGTAGTTTGCCCTTTAACAAGGAATAAATCCAGTCTAATTGGGTGGAAGTGATTAGATGGTTTGGTTTACCACTGTGCTGTTGGTGCTCTGCCTGAGATTTTAAAAGTCAGCTTGGGAACTCAGAGTGAAAGACAGAGAGACAATTAGTAGAAGGTTTGGACTAAAGACACAGCTATTTCTCTCTTCTTTTACCTGTCACAGAACTTTTCTTCATAAGTGTTTATTCCCAAGAGTTTAATTTTCCCTTGGCAGTGAGTGACTTATTTATTTACAAGATAATATCCATTATAATTTTAACAATTGTATTCTATTTCTGTATAATTTTTGAGGCTTTTTTTGTGTGTGTGTTGAATAGATTAGTAAACTCATATGAAATGGCCATAACATCAAGAAATCACATTTCATCCTATAGCAAGCAAGTGAAAGATTCTTCCTCTTCTGAATCATATTTCCAAAAAAAAAAAAATGAGACCAGTAGCAAAACTGCTAGTCAAGGGGTCAGGAAACATTTTTTTTATTTCTAACTTCTTTTGTTCTTTGTATTCCATATAAACTTAGGTAAATCACATATGGATAATTTTATTTTTTTTGTTTAAGTACCCGGGGCACTTTTCAAATGAAGATAAAGTCACTGTCATATTTTAGATATTTTTATAAGTTTTCTCTAAAAACACCTTGAATGAATGAAAACTGAGTGTTCCAGTTGATATTTTCTGCTAAAAAATATTACAAAATTTTAAAAATGTAGGCTTTCTAAAATTATTTTCCTGTTGGACATAAATTATATTGAAAATTTTTATTTTCTTTAACTTCTAAGGAGGACCTTCCACATTGAGGTCCTATGTATAGAGATATCACTTTGGTAATGGCCAGATTTCTGATCTGATTAGTCCAGTGTTTTCTGATGACTCTGGATTGTTTACATTGCAGTTCGACTGCCTCCCACACAGCCAGACAGTACTTGATTTTCTGCTATTTGCTTTTTTTTTTCCTATTTTTTTTCCATAGCTTATGCTTCATTGTCAAGAAGTACAAGCCTTGAGTTGAGGCTGGCTGTGTGCTGTGTGGCATCAGTGATGATAATAATGGCTTCTTTGCTGGTTCCTCTCTGGTAGAATTGAAATGTGTGCGGATGGACTGTTCGGGGAAAGCTCCTTTGGAGCAATTTTGTGAGAGTCCAGATATTTTTTAACACTCTGTTGTGGTACGATCTAGCTAATTAAACACACTCTGAGATGAACATTTTAATAGAAATTAGAAGTAAGCTGGCTGGTACGTGGCTGAATTCTGGAGAATAAGTATCCTTGAAATGTGTTGGCTTAGGATTGTATCTGTTTATAGCCAATTTCACATCACATAAGGAACACACTTATTGCCATGCAGACAGCTAAAGTACGGTGATGAGTAGGAAAGAAAGTTGTCCACATCCTAACACCAGTAAAACAGGTGTTTTTTGACCAAGGAAGTGGTCACAGCTCCAAGCCTGCCAGAGGTCAAAAAGTGTTTGGACAATGCTTTCGGACACATGGTGGGATTCTTGAGGATGGTCCTGAGTTCAGAAGTTGGACTCAATGAACCTTGTGGGTCCTTTTCAACTCAGGATATCCTATGATTTTATGAAAACCAGATTCAGGACTTATGACTGAATGGTGATTCAACATAGACAGCAAATGAAGTATTTGTCTGTACAATGGGGTGGTTGGCAGGATCAGCTGGGCAAGTTATTAATACCTTACATGAAGAGAATGACAATACACTGATGAATTAGAACCCTGATAAAAGGCCAGACCTGATTGTGTTCTCACTTCACGGAAAACTGGTATCTGTAAAGTAGCCATGCAGACAAGTCTCTAAGCCTCCTGTAACAAATTATCATCTTCTTGAAATGCTCTATGCATCTAACTAAACAACTTAAACCACAGACAAAATTATTTTTAATTACTTCCTCCTTCATTGGAGAAACACTGCTAGCAGGAAACAGCAATGCTGTATTAAATAATGTTATGCTACAATGAAACTGCAAAAGCTGAGATGACTGTGGTTATCTGAATTTAAAAGTGGCCTAGTTACTGCCTAAGGACATGTGAGGTCATAGTGAATAAGGCTAATCAAGAATTGTTTAAATGAACACCTCCAATTCAGAATACTTTGATTCACTGTAGTCAAAAAACTTCAACAAAATATACATATGAAAATATTTCTCAAGAATATCTCCCACTTATTCTGTGATGTGAATATCGATTGTCGCAGGTATTTGACATTTTATTACTATCCATAAATCTCCCTGTCACACGTAGACAATATCCCAAGCAATGTGAGAAAATACGAGTTAAAACAATCCCACCTCAAAAAAATCCAGAGCTGATAAACAAGTTTTAAGGTTATTAGTTGTAACCTTCTAGCAGCAAAACATACATCAAAAAATGTGAGCATCAACAGCCATATAATAGCTTACACACAATAATATCTACTTCAGTGTTACTAGTACTACTGCAAAATAAATATTAAAAGCCTTCTTTTTCTGCTTTCTAGTAGTTATGACTGTTGTACAACCTACCATCTCGGTGATAATTAGAAGTAGGTTTCCATATTTGGTATTTTAAATAAAGAACATTGCTTTGCCTCCCTCTCTTTTCAAGATGGAAATCTGATAGGCCTAGAAAACATTGACTTCCCCTTCACCATTGGTCACAGACTGGTATCTCCAAAACCAGGGTTTTTTTGGTATACATCAGTGTTCCATAAAGCACAACTTTTCTTCCTTCTCCAAAACCTGCAAAATACCTTCATTGAGCAACATCGTTTATCTGAATTCATAAACAGGAAATATCTGCAAGACATTTTCTCTTACACCTCCCCATGTGAATCCTGATGCTTACCTGGAAATGTTCAAGGCCAGTTAGATGGGACCTTGACCAACCTGGTCTAGTGGAAGGTGCCCCTGACTGTGGATGATCTCTAAGGTCCCTTCCAACCCAAACCATTCTATGATTCTGTGATGATTAACTGCAATGATGTTACACCCAAGTGGCCACTACCACATTGTCCCTTATAGGTTTCAAAGTCTTTTCTCATAGTGTTGCTTATACTATAACTTCTGGAAAAAGAAATCTAATGACCTTCTATCTATCACACTGAACTCAATTATTTTTGGTGTTGATAACATCAAAGCAAAGACTGAGTCTGGTTTTAGGTATCTTGTGTATCTTCCCTTGTATCTGACCTATCTGATGTGTCTTATATCAGCTGAATTTCAGCAATGCAGAAATTCTGGCTTTTTTGCTGTTCTAGTTATTGCTTGTTTATACCGATGTCTTATACTGATGTGTCTAGATATTCTGCTGATTAGTTCTAACATTTTTTTTAATTTTATTTTTTAATTGGCACCTGAGTATTAATCTAATATTTACAGTCAGTAAGATAAATATCTTTCCATTTTTTTATCTGGTTCAAATATAATCAGTTTATCTAGTTCAATCAACTCAATCAATTCAACCAATTTATCTAGTTCAATTTATCTATTTTGATATACATGATTTTAATATCCTGGAAATGATAAGCCCGTGTGTTTCAGTAATCTACCTTTTTCCACAGCTCTTCACTTTAGACCTGTTACATTGACAACATCTATTTCATTTTCTTCTGTTATTCCAACATTTAAAACTATACGTTCTCTTCTGCTCTCACATCCTGCCTGATACAACCTTAGCTGAGTCCCTCCCTACCTCCGTCTATTCCATTTTATTGTGGAATCACCTATTTCTCTGCCTCTTTGTTAGGAGATACTTGACACAAAGTGCACATCCTGTGATCTCTATTTTAGGTGACCTAAAGCCTGTCCCACGTAAAAAAAAATGAATTAGAAAGAGGTTGCATGGGCACAGCAAAAGAACTAATGTAAATCTCTCAAAAATTTAATCCATACCCAATTAGAGAGACACGACTCTGGTCTATCATGGGATTTGAAGTCAAAATAGAAGGAGATTTCAGTGTAAGCTACTCCAAAGTGGAGAGAATTAGAGTAATGAAATGTTATGTGCATTTTATAATGATGTGGGTGCAGTGACTAAATCCATCAAAATTCACTTTGTTTCTTTCCAATAGCATGCAAGCTAATCTAAATTTTCTAGAACCAGGACAAATCACTGCCCTACATTTAAACCTTTTAATGATTTTTACTAGGAATATGTTCTGTTTAGCTGTTAAAGATACCTTCTTCCTTGTTTTGTAGGGGGTTTGTTTGTTTGTTTTCGTTTGGTATTTGTTGTTGTTGTTTTTCCTCAGATACTCTTTTAACTGCTTTTAAGTGCACTTCCAACATGAATCACAGAAACATAGAGTTTGGGTTAGAAGGAATCTTAAAGATCCTCTAGTTCCAACCCAGCTGCCACTACACTACGTTGCTCAAAGCCCAATCCAACCCGGCCTTGAACACTAACAGAAGTGGGGCATCCACAGCTTCTCTGGAAAACTGTTTCAGTGTCTTATCACCCCCATTAGAGGGGTGATATCTCTCTAATATCTGATGAGCATGAATCTTATCTCTTTAAATACCCCTCATTAAACAATTGATTAGATTGTGTTACATTCACTTATAATATAAAATTAGACATCCTGATCCAAGTGTGGTCACAATGCTCTTTATAAGATAACTGGAAAGAGGGAAATTAGATGCTTTCTTTTCAAAAATATCGGTGGAAAATTACTGGTTATCACTGGTTGCATGAAGATCTGCACACCTGGTGAGTGGTGTTGAGTATATTCAACTGAGAATGTAGCAATCTGCTGCAAGTGCTATAAATTCCTTTGAACTAAATATGTGGTCAGTTGGATCATGCACTGCTATCTTAGTGCAAGGGTCTTCTTTAGAATAATGGAATTGTTAAGGTTGGAAAAGATCTCTAAGATCATGGAGTCCAAACTGTTAGCAGTCATGTTCACGACTAAACTGTCTCCAACTGCCACATCCATACATGTTTTGAACAATTCCAGGGATGGTGATTCCACCCTTTACCTGCGCAGTATATTCAAGTCCATCCAGATTCATCTGTAGATCCTTCCTACACTCAAAAAGATCAACATTCCCACCCAAAAGAAACCGGGAAGGGAAGGAATTCGGAAGCTGGACATATCAGCAGTAGGTGGTCATCATCTGAGGGTCTCTTTGATCAGACACGTGCTCTGCAGGCAGCGCTATTGCCCAGAAGATACTTTCAGAAGACAAAAGTAACTTCAGATGTGCAGAGGGCACTCAGCACGCTTTGGGTCTGATTCAGCTACTGGTGTAGGGGCACCTAGTGCTGCCTGAGATAGTCTGGGGTACCTGGGACATTCACACTGGGTCAGCAGCAGGATCTGGGGGGGATGTATAATCTCTGGGAGCAGTAGCTGGACGCCAGGCAAAGGGTACTAGAAACTCACATGGCACAAGACATTTGAATGTTAGCAACTGAACTGAGCTCCTTGAGTTTTCTGAATCTTTATTTCTGTGGCAGGTCTAACTCCTGACTGCCACAGTCCTTGTCCTCTTCCTACAAAATGTACCCCAGGCGAATTCTTCCATTCATTTCCCTTTATTGTTACTTGTTTTAGTTGAACTCTTTGAGTAACACCAGCACAGTAATCTTTCAGGAAGATACTATTTTTTATTTTTTTTCTTCTAGACTATAGAACCACAAGACCTTTGCAGAAAGTCTTGTAAGGAAGAAGGTGGAAACAGGGGAAATGCAATGACCAGCAGTGAGGCTGCCATGGAAACATAGCCCAAAACTAACAAAAGGCAAATCCTAACAGCATATATTTAATAAAATTTTGATAAAAAGCAAGCAAATCTGATTTTAGAAACATAATTCATGTTGGTCAGCACTGCAGATAAGAATCTCCTACTTATTTCTTTACAGTGGTTATCACTATGTTAGAGCAAGTGTCAGTATAATTTTAATGTGATCAATCACTGATCTAAGCTGCATCCAAATCAAAGTGTTTACCTTATAAGACTGACCAAGGGAGAATATGGGCAGATAGCCATATAATTTAAACATCTCTATTTACCTGTATTTATTGTGTGAATAATTTCTAGTATGACAATTTAGAGTCATAATGTGACATGGGAATCCTTTATTAAAATCTGGTACCCACTTGTGCAGAAACAAATAAGAGGGAAGTCTAGAAAATTTTAGCTGCTTTTTTCTTTTTTTTTTTTTAAATCAAAACAATTCCTTTTATTTTGCCAGCAAAGTGTGTAATATTCTGACACTTCAGGATAAATTGTACAAATAATCAGAATCATCCAAATCAGGATTTATTGAACAGCCACACAATATCTTCAATCTGGGACATTTTTTTCTTCCTTTTTAATACAATGGTATATTTTACAAATACCATTATTTGAAAAGGGACTTACTCTTAATTTACAAACCACATTGTGTTGACTTCTTTTCTTTTTTTATTTTGAAATGATACAATCACACAATCTATAACTTTTTTCTGAAAGGGAAGTGATGTTTTAAAGTATTTGGGATGTTGCTTTTAGTCAGTCACTCTCTAACTCAAGATGCTAAAGCCAGTTACTGAATTCTGGGAGTTGAGTTGATCAAGCAATACCAAGAGCTTAAGATCTAATCATATATATCCAGTCAATCCCCAAAAAAGAAGTTGAATGTTAATTTCCCTGGTAAATAACATGCACTTTTTCCTCACTGGTGACCTTGGATCAAGAGCGGATATGTTGATTCTGATAGATTAAAATTATGACACTATAGAAAAAGATTCATTCTTTCAGAAATGTGAAATTCAGAGCAACTACCTTTGAGAAGAAACACAAAGAAGCAACTCAAATATATTAGATTTCAGAATCACCCATTTTTTCCAGAAATTGAAACCCCAACATCCTGAATATGAGGTACTGCCAGTAGGTTGTTTAGGTTTAATGTGCTCTTGGAGTTATCGAAGTCATGAACATGAATGACTCTGGGTAAATAGTGCCACATGGAACAGAACTACTGCTGGATACTGGCTGGAAAAGCTGGGAGAGATGTGGGTGCCTCATCAAAAGACAGAAGTCATACAGTGAGTACAGGGGTGCACATATAGTGTTGTTTGATTTTGACTTGCATCATGTACCTCTGGGTGGTCGCTTTCTATGAGCACTTTGCTTAGAGAGCAGTTTCCTTCATGGAAAATGAGGATAGACTCATTTACCTCAGGTTTGTAGTATCAGGAACAAGAAGAAAATAATCTGTGTTCTGAGCATCCTGGGTAATTGTATACTGATGTGAGAAGTATGAAGATAAACAAGAACTTTTAAAAACTTTAGTGCATAAACACAGCTACAATTTATTTGCTTCAGCCTAGCTTTCAGTCACTTACATATGACTGCATTGTGAACAGGAAATGACTGAGGATCATTCAGAAAGAAAAAAAAAAAAGGAAAAAAGAAAGTAAGAGACACAGCCCTGTGCACCAAGATTTTCTGTAATTAGTAGTGTTAGATAACTTCCATCTATATTTTCAGAAAAGGTGAGTTAAAGGAGGTTTGACATTTCTTTGAAAAAAGATAAAGCAGTTACGTAAGCAAACAATTCCATTGCACATAAAGGGTAGCACTTTAATGAAACAACAAAGTAGCTAAAGCTTATACTCAGATACAAAAATAAACAAGAAATAGAAACTGAGTTTAATAAAAATTAACATAAACGTAAAATTAAATAAAATAACGTCAACATGTAGACAGAAAGTCAGAAAGACCAAAAAGCAATATGGAGTGCAATGTGTAAGAGGTATCAAGGGTAACAAGGAATCATACTTTGAGCAGTAAGTGAAACATCATGGAAAATCTTGATCTGATACTCAAGTTAATGTTGTTCTTAAGTTTCTTTGTAAAAGGTCAATGACTAGCAGATGTCTGGAAATACTAATACAGTGATAAAAAGATAAGACTTCTGAGTTTTCTGCTTTGCGTAAGAAAACAGAAATGAAAAAGTACTTACAAAGACCTGATAAATTTCCAGTTAAAACAATCTTACATTTTTAGTAACCATCTGTACCTTAACAATTGAATATCTAAACCAGTAGCAATCAAGAGCAAATTATATGAATACATCAAACCACTGCAATTTTCTTCTAAGACAGAACTAAAAGCCTTCTGGATAAAGATGGTAAAAGTAAACAGTGAAAAACAAAACTTAATTTTAAAAGGTTTATTTCATGCTCTCAGGGGATCTAACAACTGAGGAACAGGAACATGAAAACATGGAATCATCACCACATGAGTCTGATAACCATTCACATAAAGAAGTTAACAATTTCAAAAGAGAAAGAATATGTATTTGGAGTCTTGGAGAAATCTACATTGTAACTGGTCAATGTATTCATTAACTGTGTAAACAATTAATAAAAGAGTTTATTTTTTCAGTTTACTGATCAAATGAACCTGAGAGAGAAAACAGGTACAATAAATGAAATTAATAGAACTAAAAGTAAACTTGAAAATTGACAAAACACTCTTGCTAAAAGGAATGATTGAATGAGATTAAGTGAGCAGAGACAAGTTTGAGGTGTTAAATTTGAAAAAAAATAGTCAATTACACAATTACAAGATGGGGTATGACCACAGCTAATCTATGGAAAGGGTGCCTGAGAGATAGAGAACAACATGGGTCAAATATGAGCCAAAAAGACTGTAAGATGAAAATAGAAAACTTTATTTTGTGCAGCAGAAATCCCCAAAGCCTCTAGAAGATATGAATACATTCACTTTCTTTCAGATCTAGTAATGCGTGAAGAATGATGGAACTTTTGGACCTAGTAGTGTGCAGTTATTAAATATTAACCAAGAATAAACATGAGCCTGGAAAGTAAGAAGAAAGACTGAACAGCTTCTTCAGTTGCTGAAATTAAAATCATCTGATGCTCCACTGACTGCAATGGATGCTTAAAGATCTTGCTCAAAAGAAGACATGCCTGCACTATGGAAACGAAAATATAGGCCTGGGGAGTTTTTGTGCGAATTGTAGCACAGCAAAAATCTTCCCAATATCGAACTGGGATTGATTGCCTGGAAACTGTGAGGACCTCCATCACTGGAGGTCCTTAAACGGGATTGGAAAAGTCTGTGTTGGGAATGAAGTTGGTGTGTAAGTAATCATGCTTCAGGGCAAAGAGGTGAAATAAATGGTCTTTTAAGTCCCTCTGGGACTCGGAACCTGAAGTCATCCATGCACTTAGATACCTGGATTAAATGTTCCTGTACTTCATCACAGCCAGCCACTGAATTAAAACCAGACATAATCCTGGGATCTCTGAATGACTCCCACCTCAAACCTCCTCTCCTCTGTTAACAAAATAGAGGGACCACTGGGAAATCAGTCAGCCAGTAGGTTTAGCAGGCTAAAGCCAGTGCCTGAAGGTAGTGGATCGAATGGCACCTGATCTCCCTCTGATTTTTTTCTCAGTAATATTAACATTTCCATGGGTATGGTGGGGGGTAAAGCTTCCCCCCTGATTTAGTGCTCCACATTATTTCATTGCCTCGTGTCCGACTCTCTGCTACACTGACCCAGTCCGACTCCTGATAACTATGCAAATGCTCTTCTATTTCTACTCAAAAGTTAACAATCTGCTAAAAGAGAGCTCTTGAAGTAGGACTCCCAGCTACTGCTTCTTTGCACAATGTTAATTGTAAAATGCATTTAAAACCACTCTGCATCGAAATTTTTATCTCTTCAGAACGGATTTACTATGCCACTAATTTCATGGGTGTTGTGAAGCAAATAAGTGTGAAGCATTATTCTGGGAAGGAACAGACCCATAAAAATCAGTTTAGCATGAAGGCTCTTTGTCAGTGCCATTGATATTTTTTTTATGTATTTATGTGTAGGGAGAGGCAGTTCTATCACTTGAGAGAAGTGGGATTTTCAGTTAAGCTGCACCACAAGCAAGTCGAGTGGTCCTAGCAGGGGCATAAAGAACTGGAAAGCTACTCTTTCACCAAAATATTGTTCACATCTGTTAGTATGTAGTGTATGCGCCTCATATAATTCCGGGATGAAGATCATCTTATCAAATGAGGTGGAGTAGGATTCACCAGTAGATTTGTTTCCTACCAAAGTGGAAGTATCTTCGGACATCCTGGTGCACAGAGATAGCACTTCCCGTTCTGACCTGATGAAAAGAAGATGTGTGAAGAGTGCAAGTATTTGAAAGGCTCTTCCTGTTAACACTGTTGGCATTTTATAACTCCTACAAATATTAGACAATCAAGACGTAAGCTTATAACATTTGATTTGTTCAGTATAGGACTGATAGTTCTCTTTAGCCTTCACTACCTTCGTTGTCTTATACATTGCATTTTAAATCAACAACAGAATTTCTCTCTCTCCTTTTTTTCATAGGTAAATCTGGATTTAGGTATTGATGACTTCTAGCAGTTATGAATTATAGACCAAGTTTTCTGTAGAAAAAGTGATTTTTCCATTAGTATTCATAAAAGAAAAGATCTGATGAGAGTGGCTGATCTCTCAAGTTATTTAGAAAATATTTTATCTAGAAAGGAAGGAAGTTAATTTGGTTTTGGAGGGGCAAAATCTTCTCCAAATTCTTATTTCCTAAATTGACTTCTCCTAGTGTGTTTGAATAGAATAGCAAGGGCTTTCCAGAAAACTTGTGGTAACCCTTCAATGATTTGCTTAGCTGTGATTTCAGAAGCATGTCCTGAAAATTCTTCTCATGTTCTTGATTTAGAGGTTTTAGTTTGGTTTTAATAATAACCATGTGTAATCATGGTCAAAGTCCATCCTACTTTTGTCACCTTTACATTTTAATGGTATCAGGAAGAGAGACACAAAATTAATGATATATAAAAGGATGAAGGGACCTTAGTTCTCTTGCATTGCCACAAAGTGTCACCCTTTTCCCATGCATTGCCTACTTTGATTACTTTCATGTAGCTCAGGGAAAAAAAAGTCTCCTTTAAAGGAGACAGTCCCAAAGTGCAAGGACAGAGTCAGGGGCTCAAGTTATGTCTGTAAAGCAATAAATGTCCATGCAGATCTCTGATAAGGCAATGGAGAAAAAAACCCCAACAAAATATATATATATATATCTCACAGAAGGAGACAATAGATGGTATTTTTATTCATACACTGTTGATATTAAGTGCCTTCAAAGATCGCAACATGGTTAGAGCCCATGTTTAGTCTGTTTACAGGGAAGCTTATTTGCCTGTAGATAATCAATCATCTTGTTTACATAAAGAAAAAAAAAAGCTGTCCTCGTGCTGTGATTACACACACTTTGTAGGTTTGTAAATCTTCATTTCCAGCTGTGATTTATGGGTTTTTTGACACCACAGTGTTTGTAATTTGCTGTAATTTCTCAAGACAGATGAAAAGCATGTGGAACTAGGTTTTACCAAATGTGGAATTGTGGAAGAGAAACACTTCTATGAATGAATAAGGCAGAGTTCTCCACATCAGCAAGACTGTAAGAGGCAATGCTCTCTTCTGCCAGCTCTACAGGTATGCAGCTCTGTCCAAGCACCTTGCTGTCTATAAGATAAAGACAGGAAGAAAAACAATTTGGTATCCATTGGGTGGTGGAGACACAAACCAGTCAGAGCTGTTGGTTCAGCTATGTACACAACTGCCCCCAACAAACTTCTGTGGAGTAACTTGACTGAGGGTATGACAAAATATTTGTGGGTCCTGTCCCCAAGCTGTTTTCTCCTTTTATGAGAGGAAGGACACAATTATTTCTTGGGGAGCTGCAATATAAAACAATCAAAGTTACCGTAACTGTTAAATAATAGGAAGGGTTCGATCATATAAAGATTAAAGGAATTAAGAAAGCATAAACCACCACATTTTGTTCAGCTGTGGAAAAATGGGCTTAGTGATGTATTCTTTCATTTAAAATTTGCACAGGAAATGGAAGAACAACCCAAGACCTCTTGAGGAAATAGATGGGGGAAAAAATGGCTCTCAGCTGTTATTTATATGAAGTGACAGCATTTATTTAGATCTTCATTGCTACAAGTACAATGTATAGCTGATCAGTGTTATTTACAGTGAAACCTTTCCGTTGCCAGAACAACAAAAGGCAAATAAGAAAACCTCAACTTATAACAGTGGACAAGGAGACACTGCACATGAACAGAAAGAGTCCTGGCTGATCGAGTTGTGTGCACTCTGAAATATGTACAGGAAATGGGGGACATGTACAGGTAGTATCCACAGATAAATATGACCAGGAAGAGGGAATCAGGGAATTAGACTCCTGCCAAGAGTCCAGAGATGGTCAGTGATGTTCAGACAAATTGTCAAGCTCTGGGAGTGCAACCCAGCAGTCACAGTCAAGTTACAATGAATCATTACAGTACATGTGATGGTTGAACATGTAGGTCATGGCTGGCTCTGACCAGACAAAGATGAAGTCATGAGTTCAGCGGCTTCCTCTACATTGTAACTGTATTTAGTATTAATTAAATCAATGCAGTCATTGATTGGGCAGGGTTTCATCAGCCACAATGATGGTACTGCATTTCCTATAGATCTGTTTCTTTTGATCAACTGATGCTATTTTCTAAGAAGACAAAACTGTTACTGCGAGTGGGGGATTTTATTGTTGTTTCTGTTCTGGGTTTTTTTCTTAACGAAACTGTAGAAATTTAATATATGTTTGAGAACTCCAGCCCTGTGGTAAATTGGATTGAAAGTAACTAACATTTTCTGAAGTGATGTTTAAGAATAGAGAAATAGAGGAATACAGAAAGCTTGCTTTCCGTGAGAAAAGGGTCCAAAGAGAGGAAGCACGTGAAAAATATATGAAATTACTGAGAAAAAACCCCCAAACTTTAATTAATGACACTAGAAAATAAAATGTTTTATTATAGCAAAAGGAAACAGAATTTTGCCATTTTTAGCAAAAATCAAGCCTCGTTGGATTTATAAAAATGTACTACATTTTTTGTTAATGCGAGGGAGGTGCTAAAAATCAATTTATCATCAGTTTAGGATGGAGAAAATACAAGATGTGGAAAAATGTCAAAAAAACCTATTACATCCCTCCTATGCTTTGACAACTCTGAAAATAATGTTCTTGAGTATTTATAGAGCAATATATTAGAAGATAATGCTGAAGGTAGAATGCTAGTTGAGTTCACCTACAGATAACCAAATTATTATTATACTTATACCTCTAAAAATATAATTGAAAAAAGGTTAATGTGAATTCAGTGGTTAAAATGATCTCTGCTGGAAATTTCATGGTAAAGGACTGTAATTTTTTCAGAATTTTTTTTTTAAAAATGGAAATTTCCTCCTTCTGTTAAATTGACCAAGTAATGGGAATTCTGACATTTGCCTTGAATGACTGAGATCAAGCAAAAAATTCCATTGGTAGAAATTAGGCACCTGATTCTAAACAGCAGTGTTGGTATGTGAATCCTGTTCTACATGTAGGTATGTAGATCTTCAGACAAGTTCCTAATTCTGGCAGTGTGTTGGCATTAGAAGTGTTCTTCCTAAGGGTATTTTTGTTTTTCTGTTTATTAATCCACCTATTCCCTGTGACTATTCCTGTGACTCTCATTCTGAGATACCAAACTCCCTCATTCTGAAGGCTGAGCTTCATGTTTTGATTCTGATTTCTGAAATTTCTTTGGGTTTTGAGCACATAAGGGTTCAAACCCCATAAATAAGAAGCAGAACTACTCATGGCAAGTAAGCAAGGAAAGTAAAGCAACAAACAAAGTGGTATAGAAAGTTTTTTTGTTTGATACCTAATTTTTCTCCTATCCTGATCCAAGTTCAGGTCCTCTGTAGGAAAAAGTTGCTAAGAGTCCTTGGTCAAAGTCCCACTATGTGTTCATTTTCAATCCTTCACTTTAGAAACTCACCTTGCCTTGAGCTGGCTTGTCCTTGTCATTTCAACTGGTGTTCTGTCATTTGGCTTAATGTCTTTGGAAGGAGTACAATGCCTTGATTGAAAAAGTCATTTTTATAGTGGGGATGAACTAAATGAACATGGGGGAGGATTCATTATGCTGAGAAGAGCAGGCAGAAGACCTTGACTGCATGTTCTCCTCCCTTCCCATTTTAGGGAGGTTTAAAGGCAGGGAGAAGTTCACTATGGAGAGATGGAGAAGACCTGCATAACTATTTTGCTGCCTACACTCAATTGCAGAATTGGTTATGAATTCTTAAGAAAGAAAATGCCTCTGGGTTGATGGAGTGTAATTTTGATATGAATCTTAACTGTAGAAGTTGAGGATTTTTTTCTGGAATACTGATAGGTGTGGGTGTGGAAGAATTTAATTTTTATTACTTTCTAAATGTCAGTTTATTGTAAAGGACAGAGTTATCTTTTCAGCAAACTATATTATAAATACTTGTGAACCATATACAAAAAGACAACAATCAATTTTTTTATCTTTTTCCCTCTCAAACCATCCTCTGATGTAGAAAGAGAGGTTATAGTGGTGCACTCATTGGAAATTATTTTGTCGGGGCACTCAGGAAAAAGAACAACATACTGCATAAGTACAAAAGAGAAACCTCTGGGAAAATTTAAATTGGTAGACACTGGAACCTCATCCTTTCAGGAGTATTTTGTGACAACACATCAACATATGGATGAGGGCCTGAACAACTTAGTCTAGAGGAAGGTGTCCGGACTCATGGTAGAGGAGCTGGAACTAGATGATCTTTAAGGTCCCTTACAACTCAAACCACTCTATGATTCTATGCAAGCTCTGAGAGGTAGGATGAACGATCCAATACCAGGTTGCATGATTTCACTTTCCTGAAGGTCAGACTGAACTTCGTTAAATTCCAATGAACTTACATCTGTAGCAGAATAAGTGTGAAATGGGTCAGAACTTCATTTCACGTAATATGCAGATGTTCCTGAAAAGCATGAGAATATCTAAGCTGACTTGGTGAGCTTAGAAGATTGAGCTTTCTCCCTGTAGATCTGTTGTACTTACCATATATACTGTTTCTTTAAATTGTGCTTCTAGCATTGATGAAGAGTTTTATTATTACACCTACTGATAGCAGGAAAAAAAAAGAAGTAGGAAGGGAGATTTTGTTTAAAATGTACATTTTGCAGAGTTGCTTCCAAAACCAGTATGATAGCACAGAGCAAACTGTGCTAGAAAATTAAGGTCATTGCAAAGCTTGCTGTTCTCTCTTCCTTTCAGCAGAGTTTTGGCTCCTGTCTTCCCACTGTATGCAGAGCAACCATCACATGGATCAAGAGGTCAAAAGGTCTTATCACCTTTCAGCAAACTGCTAATTAATGGCATATTAGTGTTCTCAGTCAGGCAAACAGAGAAAACATTGTGAGTAGTAAAACACTTATGACTACGGTACATGGGAAGTCACAAATGGCTAAGTAGAAGGTCAGCTTTTTGTCAGGGTTCAAAACAGGGTAAAAACTCAGAGCTCTGAATTCACAGCAGGAGACCTTCATCTTACAGCCACTCTGTCCCAGCATCTTTTATGTGTAAACAGCAAGCACAAATTCTTAACTAAAACAAAATGCTACACTGCATGCATAATGCCTCCCTTGGGGAGTGAAAAAGAGAGGACAAATTACATGTGACAGATGTTAGCTACATCACTTAACACACTACTGAAAGGCATTCAGGGTATATCAGAAAGGTATAGCATAATGTGAGACGCACCTGAACGAGCTCTAAATGAGAAAGTTGACATACAAACCCTGGAAGAGCATGATACTATTATGGTTTCCTATTACTGTGTCCCAGAGGAGATTATTCAGACCTCACATATGTTTTCATTCAGGTCACTGCATTGGGTCATGGAGAAAGGTTTTTGGGTAGTAGGCGTGTAGACTATTCTTCATCGACAAAATATTCATGTTCCCAGAGCCCACTTGCTATAAAAAGCAGATTCAGTGAGAGATTAAGACATCTAAGGTGATGTGTCACCTTCTGTAGCAGATGTGCAAGTTCCAACTTTGCTCAAAGGATCTGTAATCAGCCATTGGAGTCTGGATAATGATTTAGACCAGTGTAGATGTTTATTTTAAGGATGCTTGAATTGTGTTCTAGGCTTCATTAATCAGGTGTGTTATTCAGTTAGCTAAAAACTGAAAAGTGGTGCCATCTGAGCTGCTCCGAAATAATCAGCCTACCCTACAGACACTGTTTCAGAATAATAGAGGTCTCCTGTAAACCCTTAATCAAGCTACCTGTCCCAGATGGATGTTTAGGGAACTGAATCAAAACCTGGCTGTCCACTGGTTATGACAGAAACAGATTCCTTGCTCAAGTGTTGACATCCTCGCACAGACATCTATGCACAAGGACCTCCAGGTAAAAATTAATCTTATCTCTTCTCTCCCTCTACAGAGCCAAGACACAGGCACAACTCTGTCCTATTGTTTCCTTACACCTCAGGTTTCCACCAAATAAAATATAGGCCCACACAAAGAGAGTGAGTCCCTCCCTTGCTGAGAGACAAGAGGTGCCTGATTTGCCTGACAGTGAGGACCAGAATGAGTGGGCACCAAAGCAGATTACACAGGGTAGATGAGAAAAAACAAACAAATATGATGAAGAAGGAGTCTGACAGTGTTGAGACAAAGTTGCCATCAACAGACGGTCAAAAGAAGGTGAATTTTATAACATGTATAGTCTAATATGTATATAGCCTACACTATATGACTATGTAGTATTATATAGTCATATTATATGTCTACATTATTGTTTCTTGATAAACATTTCATGAGTCTTGATGTACACTCTGCACACATTGATGTGTATGTTTTATGTGTTTTACCCAATATGTCCTTATGTGTAAGAAGTGCATATACTACAAACAATTATTTTCATGTAGTTAATATATATCTCATTTAGTGAGTTAAATTCAGTAATGCATAGCTCACATGCTTTTCTTATAGTAAGTAGAAAACACAAGGATTAAATTTGTTCATTTTCACTGTGACTGGTTGAAGAAGTAATATTTAATAATTTGTTTACATTAGTTTAACACAGTTTAATACATCATTATAATGTCTATGAATTCCATAAACCTCCTTAGGTAATTTGGAGCAGTTGTGGCCTGCTGTGGAAGTGTAGAAGATACAGGAGCCAATGTACATGTCCCAAACACTGATAACCAGCTATCTGTGAAGCTAATCAAGGATGATTGGTAATAACATGCTGTGAGAAAGGACAAGATGTGGCTGGACAAGGGGCCATATGAAGGCAGGGCAGCACTTTTCCAGGACAAATGTCCTCGTTCTGGTTCCTGGAGATAAGCATAGCATAGCACAGTGCAGGTTCAGGAAAGAGGCTGAAGATCTCAAAGCCCTCTGACCCATTTCAAGGAAAGTCTAGAGGAATGGACTGTGTGTGATAACTGATTTCCATAGAAAGTGAGAAATGGGGAAAACTGATCAATAGAAGGTGCCCAGGAGTTTGGACACTTCATCACCTGAATTGAGGCTGGAGCCAGGACTGTTGATCTCTCTCTTTTTTCCTTTCTTTCTTTCTTTCTTCCTTTCTTCCTTTCTTCTTATGTCTTTCATGTCCCCTCTTTGATCAATTAATCAATCAATCAATCAATCAATCAATCAATCTCTCTCTTCCCTTTCACCCTACTCTTTTATGCAAAACCCACTACCATGTGCTTATACTAGGAGATCAGGGACTAACCTATACTGATTTCCATACTAAGTGTGTAATTTACTAATAAAACTTTTGTAAACTTTTGTGGACCCTCTGACTGCTGTCATTCCTTTTGACCATGAACATCTACAAATCTTGAGGGTGGGACACCACATCTGCTCTGTTCCTGCCAGCCAATGGATGTAAAAAAGGTGTACTGGAGTGAATTTCATGAATCACACTGGTTAAGGCAGTTTGGTTGTATTCTGCATTTCTGTGGCTCATGTGCAACAGGACTAATTCTTCCCAGAATTTCCCAAACTACGTTTTATGAGCAGCAGTGTTTATCTGATTAGATCTTGTGCAGTAGGATAGCTTTAGACTTACTGCACACATGTGAGTGTAAATATATGGTCCTGTGGCAGAGGAATTGCTGATACTGTGTTTCTCCCTTGTACTGGAGAAAAGTGTATGATTGTTTATCCAGGAAAGGTGAAAATAAATGTTGGGTGATTAAAGCACAACAGTAATTTCTCATAGAGTAAGTGACTCTTGCTTGACTTCAAGTCTCTGTACTCTGATGTTCTTCTCTGAAAAGCTAAAATAATAATATCACTCTACTATCTCTCAGGGCTGTCATCATCATTTTGAAGTCCAATTTAGAAGGAAAAATGTTCCAAGCCTCATCTGGCTCTTCCTGAGAATTTCTCTGCTTTAACCATCATATTTTTCCACTTAAAATGAACTGTTTTCTTCCCCTTGTTCCTCTTTCTAAATGGGCAAAGGAGAAAATAACTGTTTGTGTGTCTTGAGAAGCAGCAAAGTGCTGCCTCCATTATAGAGAATATTCTTCCCCATTGCAACAGCAGCTGCCCTATGAAAGAGCAACATATTTGAAACTCCCCTTTTAATATGACTAAATCCTGCTATTGAATTAAGACACCAATCTTTGAGGGAAGAGAGCAACGTATTTGGAGTATTATCATAAGTGTGGGAGCAATATCTCCAGTAGAGTTTCCTGTGCATTTTTTTGAGTTTTCACAGAAGACTTCTGCGAAAATAATTTTGCAGTCTCTTAAGAGAGCCCATTTTGATTTCTTCAGGTGAATTTTAAGTGGAATGACAACAGTTGGGGAGTATCTGTTGGCAGTTCATAAACCAGATTATGGTTGAAACCTGCTTCTTTCTACTGTTTGCCTTCTCATAAGCTCAAGGAAGATGAATCTATTCCACCACGCCAAAGCAAGGTTTTAGTTATATCAGTAGCTAAGAAAGTGATCAGGAAAAAATATGGGAAAATAAGAAGTCACTGATTGGAGAATAAAGGGGTGAAGGTCTTAGGAATGCTTGAATCATTTCCAGTAATAAAGTTACTAACTACTTCTCCTTAATACAGCTGATTCACTGTCACTCGACTTTTGAGCACCATTAATGCCCAGTTTAAAATATCTGCGAGATGGATTACTGCACTAAATACTTTACAGTACTGGGTTTACGGTCAGGATTTAGTGGAAAGTTTCTTTCTCCTATAAATCATGCTATGAATATTGATTGCGGTACCTTCTACTTATCTAAAAGTTTTATGAGGCTCTTAAAAAAAATGTACTGACTCTGTTTTGGTGGGAAAGATGCTTTTCCAGAAACTAATCTGAGGAACATCTCTAAAATATGCCAATTCAGTGTTTATATAGTTAAGAATGACTTCATAACAAAGTGCTGCCAGTCCAGACCAATTTATTATACGCTATACAAGTGTTAAACTGCCTTAAATCAATAGTTAAGAAGACAGGAGAGTGCTTGGGTGTTATAAGTCATCATTTTAATGAAATATAGATTATTCCAAGACTATTAAACAAGCGGTTGATGTCAGGAAAATTGTTCACTTTTTCAATGCTAAACAAAACCATCTATTTTAATGGAGTAAAATCAATAAGCAGCTGAGACCTGCCATGTAGCTTGAATACCCAAGTAAATGTATAGTTAGAACTCCCCATTGATAAGTAGATGGGTTGCTGCTTGCATGCCCTGGTTACTAAATCTTATTAAAGGAAATAGTTTAATGGAGGATCGAAAAAAAGAAGAAGCAGGAAAACCCATTTTTAGTTACCCACTTATTTTGCTTAATAAACAATTGCCAATACTTTTTTTCCAAAAATATTTTCCAAACTGCATACAAACTGCATAGATATTGGGGGCTAAATATAATTTAGTAGAGGGGGAACTATTTCAATTTAGTAATTGAATTGAAAGAAAGTTAGGGGGCCCTGAGATAAAAAAAAAAAGTAATTTAGAGAGTTGCCTAAGGTTGCAAATAATGGGTTTTCAATAATGAGTACAGTTTTACCTAATGTTTTCAGGATTATCTTAAAAGAAAAAGAAAAAAATGAAAGAAGCTATAAAACTAGAATAGGGTTGCAAACTCACATTCCATCCATTAATGTAAAAAAAAACCCCACACATTCTACATCAAGGCCCTTATTTTGTGAAACTACCCCTTCTTTGGAAAAGATCTTGGATTTCCAGAATGCTAAAGCAGGCTGGAAAACCCGTGGTGAAGTCTGTCTTTAAAAAATAGGCCTTATATTTGGGATGTCTGTGGTTAAGCCTCTTTGGTATTTCACATTTTCAATTAAATTTCTCTGATTTCCTCTCTTTATAGAATAATTAAAAATTCACTTAGGTAAAGGGAGAATTTCTTAATAATATGGAATTTAGGGCATTCAGCTAGAATGAAGAAGACTTTGATCTGAGTCATACTAAGCAGAAATCTGAAATGAGGTCTCTCATGGCTGAATACACTGGCACTTGGGTAGTTAGCTAATCATAGGACTTCTTTGCTTTGATCACTTCTATTATGAGGCTGAGAAAATTCCCAGTGCTTTCCACTGTTGGCTGTTCTTCATAAAATTTCCGCTCAGAAAATTCAGAATTTTTCAGTGAAAGCCCTGCTTCAGAGATCTCCTGTTAGTCTGGCTATGGTTCACTAAATCATACCCAATCCTGTTTCCTCCACCACCAGCTTGTATTGACACTGCCTGTTAGTAAAGCATGGCTCGTGAATACATCAGAGAGTGACTGTCACTTGGCAAATTGCAACTCCTGAAGGCATACAGCTGAAAACTTCCTAAAGAGAAAGTATTACATAAATATCTCTTATTGTGGCCCACTGATTTATATTCACATTTTAGAAGTCATTAATTAATGCATTGTTTAAGGTTCTGTTTGCAGCTGGTTGTCTCTGAACAGAGTTCAAGAGCAGTCTCTGACTTGACGGAAAACTGAGTTTTTTCTAAAATATGCTTGAAGGCAAGCATCCTGAGTTTTGAGCCAATTGTTGATAACTAAAGGTACCTATCTTGCAACTCATTTGCTTAAATATAGACATCTATTGCTATTTTATATGTCCTAAAATATTCCAGTTCCCCATCCAACGACTGGTCATAGAGGAAGGAATAATAATTCTCAATAGGAAGAGTATTCCTTACCGAAAGAAACCAGTGAACATACATTGTGACATTGTTCTTCTAAGTAAACCTGGCAAAGTCTCTCCATACAGCCCAATTAGCATATTTAAGAGATTGTTGTAAAAGAATAGTTCCAGGAATGTTGAGAAAACATAATCTTCCATAACATTTTTTCTGCTATTTCAGTTATTGATGAAATGAATATAAAGCAGTACAAAAACACGTAGCCAAACAGCTCTTTTCTTTCTTTGTTCTATTCTTTCCCTATCATAATGTATCACTATATTTTTAAATTAAGCCCAGCAGGTAGGAAGATCCTATACCCATTTTCAAATAAGATAATTTGTCCTTGCATTACAACATGGTTCTTTGATATGATTTCTTTCAGGGCTTAGCCCTGCTGCTTCCTGAAAGATGAGTTAAAGATTCTTTGGAATAAATCCTAATGACTGCCTAAGTAAATGCTTTTTACAGAGATGTATGAAGTTAGATTTCACTTTTCCCTGACATCTATTTCTGAGACATCCTTATCCTGAAACACAGATTTTCCCCCCCACACTTTTTTTCTGATATACTCTTTTCTCTCATTAAAGGTATTTTACTTAAAGTTGATTGCCTTTAGCGATAATGGCATCCTGAAAACATAAAGACGACAAAAATACACTGCTCACATTTCTTATGCCAGTAAGATTGAATTCAAGAGACAAAGTCATGCCAGGTGTTCATGCAGAAAATAAAGATAAAACTTCTTGTTGTTCCATCATTTACCATTCTCAAGGACTGGGCAAAAACTTTTCTTAGAGGACAAAGCTGATAGTAAGGGAATAACACAGCTGGCTCTGGGGCTGGGAGAGGCAACTGAAGAGCCCCAGTGCCCTTTTAGCTGCGAGAAGCTAATCTGCTGCAGGCTGTGCAAGTAGAAATCTTTTCTTTGAAAATGACATCTTCTCCCTGTGTGTGTTCTTGCAGACGCTCTGTGCTCTGAACCAAACATGATCAGATGATTTGAATGAGACAGGGCTGATTAGAGTAGTCAGTTTTACCTTATTTCTCTGCTTGACTGGAGAAAATGATGGTAAATTCCTGTCTCACAGTTCTCATCCATTACTAGTTTCGTAACAGAAAGAGTTCTAAGAATAATATTCCTTTGTCCAGCAGAACAGCATTTTGGCAGCTCTGTATTCTTTCCTTTTATGCATTTGACACACATTTTACTTCAGTTAACTGAGGGGAAACATGAAATTAACACTGTTTAGGCCACAAATTTAATGAATATTTTCCTCATTTATCATTGTCTTTGCATCTCTAAAATAAAACACAAGCACAGGGCCATTTTTTTTCTTTCGGTATTGCTTTTCTTTTTTTTTAAGCCAAAAATCTAGTCTTGTAATGCTGATAGAACAGATTAGAACAAAAAGTCAGTGGACAGTACAGACTGAGAGAAACTCATGCAAAGTAACATCTTTGGGAACTGCTGCACTGAATCAGCACCAGAAAAACCTTTACGGTTCCCAGACGAAAGAGGGTTCATTCATATCTTTGCATCCACATATCTGGCTTCATATATTCTTTCTTATTATTTTATTTGTTGCCTTCTTACCTTGTGTCTCTTAGATACTCAGCTGAAGATGTATGGTGATTTTTCATCCCTTTTTCTATTAATGGTGTTCCAGGGTAGATTAACTGCTTCATTTCAGGAGAGATCTAGCTTGAAGTTAATTAATCTGGAATCAAATCTGAAGTAAGTCCTTTCAAAAGAGTTGGGATAGCTTTGATCTTTCATTATTTTTTGTCCTTGACTGTTTCTGTTGGTTTGTAGACTAAAGAACAAGCAGGGAACCAGACATTTGTTCTCTGAGTGCTTTATCCCATGGAGCTAAATTCAAGTCCTTACACAATAAACTACGTTTTTCTGTGTTCAAGGTTGCTCTATTAATTCACAGGAGTTTCTCAAGGCAAAGAAAATAAAATAAAAGTAAGACACACAAAACAGATGAGAAAAGCCTTGTCTGGTTCATAGAATCATAGAGTAGTTTTGATTGGAAGGGACCTTTAGAGGTCACCCAGTCCAATGCCTCTGTGATAAGCAGGAACTTCAACTCGATCAGGTTGCTCAGAGCCTCATCCAACCTGACCTTGAATGCTTACACATAGAACTGAAAAACTGAATATTTTCAATAGTGAAGTATAGGATTGCTTTTAAGGATGTAAAACAACCTCCCTATATCCTTCTGTCTCCGAAAGTCGTGATTCATTATGAAAGCAGCACAAGGACTACTACTGGTCCACACTCATAGGATAATTATAAATAGTGACTCTTGAATACAATGCAGTGTGTATTTGCTCTACACTTACCATGTCTCTACTGTTGCACTGTTGCTTTGGGTCACTGCAAGTGTGTAACTTCTATTTCTACAAGGATGACTCATCTTTTCATCCAAAAATGAAGAAATAAAACAAATAACGAAAAATAAACAAGAAAACAAACATACAGTCATACCTCCTGTTTATAAGAAATAAGGATGTTTTCACCTGGCCTTCTGTGAAAATGATTCTATTGAGAAAGTTTAGTTCAGACTGGAAAATGCTTCATTAAGCAGATAACCTTCTGGTTTTGCAGTAATAAAGGGTATAAAATAATTTGTGACAAATTCAAACTGCTAGAAATGTAGGAAACTTGATCTCTGAAAGTTACATGGACTTGACCCCTCAAAACAATTTTAAATAATTACTTAACTTTAAAGGTTATACATTCATCCTTAGCAATACAAGGAAATGTGTATGAACCACCATGTAAATTATTTTCCTTGAGTAGAGTACAGAGGAGTGGCCAAACAAACCCAGAGGAAAGGTCCATCCACCTATCTAGGATCTTTCACATATCCAAAATTAACCAGAAATGGAATGCCCTCATGAGGAAAAGAAGAAAAATAGATTGTCACTGTAATCCTGTGAAGCTGCCCTCCAGTTTCCTCAAGAACTCCTTGAATCCAAGGTTGTGTCTTCATAAGATTAACTGTAGATTTCATTTATTCTTACTCCATGCACATTGTTCTGTTTTGATCAGGAAGCTCATCAGTAACAGATCTGAACTCTTTCCATCAGCACTCTCCAAAATGTCTTTTACAGCTCATGAGACTCTCAGGATCTCACGAAAGATTGGTATCTGCCTAAGGAAGCCACCTCAGCTTTTAACAGTTTTTGGAACACAGTTCCAAAACCTCGGGTTTTACACCACAGCTTTTGATGCCAGAACAGTGCTTCAAGTAACTTCTCTGAAATAGCAGGACATGAGTCCAATATATCCATTTTATAGGTATACTTTTTCGAAGTACATTGGTATATATGATAAATGAGTATCTTAGGAAGAAATAGATTTTCAGATAAGACTACACTTTAGCTCCCAGTATGAGGGAAGATAATTTAAATTCTATGATGCATGAATCAGTGCACTAGAGGCATACAAATGAAGAGAAAATTGGGTCAATCTCCCACTCTAAAACCAAGTTAAGCAGCCAGACAAAGGTGTATGTGAACAAATTGTTTAGCAACATTCATCCTTTTGAAGGGCCTGCTTCATCATTTCATTGGGCCATCTTCTTCTTGGGACATCTGCTGAAACTGTGGTTTCAAAGATGTTCCTGATGCAAAAGCTTACACAGAACAACATGAGAGGAAAAAAAAATTAATAAGAGGAAGTGAGAAGTGAGAGAGAATTGTTTAGGTTAAAAGTGTACATAGAAAATGTTAAGAATCAGAAGTGAGTGAGTACAAACTCCTCACAGTGTCTGCAAAAAAGAAACAGGTTCTACCAAATAGATGAATGATGTTGATTTTGACGAACTGGGTTGTAAATTCTGGAGCGAAATGTGTACATCTACATGTACCTCTGGCTGTGGTACCACTGCATGGGTGAAAAAAAATAGATTAATATTAAAATAATTTCAAAATCATTTTTCATACATGATTGATGTTGACGAACGTATCGAGGAGAGAAGAGAAGACGAGAGGATAAGAAAATAGAGGAGAGGAGAGGTTACTTCACTAAAGTAGCCTTCATACTATAAATAATGACTAGTCCCACAGATATTTTCTTACTTTATATGGATGTCAGTACACTAACTAATTGATTTTGAATAAAATGCACCAGTTTTTCAGAGGTTTCATAACCCGGTTCCACTTCACTGACATTACTTTTGACCGAGAAGAGAAAAGAAAATCCTCTAGATTCGGATGAAGTCAAATAAGATAATGTACATTTGTCTCATCCCATAGGTTAAAAATATATTTTTAATGTTATCTCTTTGGCAGGATGTGACTTTCACTGATAAGAAGTTAATTATTGATATAACCAAAATACTATTATATTTATTTTAAACTCTCAAGCATTTTTTTGTCTGTGCCTAAGAGAGCTGATCACTATAATAAGAAAGTAACTGATACTTAATGATATTACCTGAAAGCACAATGCCAGTAGAAAAATAACACGGAAATAGGTATTTCTTATTGTAAGGATTGCTTCCAGTTTGCATATATCACTCAATAAAGATGTTTTTGTATAGAGTTTTGCACACAAAGATTTTTATCTTGTTCACAGTTACTTTTTAATCAATAATGAATGGATAAAATAATGTTCCTCAGCTCAGTCTAACCTTTTGCAAATCCAATTTGTGAAATATTTAGAAGAAATAAAATTAATTGAACTACTTATTATTAGTGTTATCTATAATATCATTCCTTGTCTCTTTAGTAAATTGTAAGTGAACCTGTCTTGCTTTCTTTCACTAAATTATTAGAACATTGGAATAATTTATCCAGATCATTTCCATCCTAATTTGTACATCAAAGTATTTACTGTTGATGTGGTGTTTTCAGTTGTCAGATACAAGAAATTTTCTCTGCTTTTTGACTACATAACTGAAATTTATGAAAGAGAATAATAACAACAAATAAGTGGATAATGGATAATGTGTGTTGGATACATATTTTGTCACAGCACAATAATATGTGCACAAATGCATAAAGCTTTTGAAATCTGTGGACTTGTTCATAATAAATTACTCACCTTGATAACCATAAAAAACTAATCACCAATAACAGGTAAATGTAATACAATACGTAAAATAAGAAGTGCTTTAATATCTTAAAATGTATGCTACTTTTTATTTTTATGTTTTGAAATGTTTTCTCATTCATGAAGCTTCAGAGAAATACCATCCATGAGTAATATTTGTGAATAGTTTGAGTTCTGCTGCTGAAAGAGTCTATACAATTAATTATTTCCCCTTTCAGCAGAATATGTTAACATTAATACATTGAACATGTTATGACAAAGCCTGTCTTCTCAAGAGTCGCCACAGAACAGAGCTCTGTCATTAAGTATGTCACAGGCGGATTTCTTGAGAAGATTTGCCTTGTCTGAGTTTGGTCCCCTCTGCGTGACCTACCTGTCAAAGCTTCTTTATTTGTTTGTTGGGTTTTAATAGAGAGATATAGACATTTCCAGAAACAACTGCCTTAGGAGATGGGAATTTCATCCTGCAAATGCCTATTTTTCTACTGACTGCAATAAAGGACCCAGCTACCTACCCTCAGGTACAGATGTCTGCAGTCAGGTAGATGTCTAAATGTAGGAAATATGAATCTTATTCCTTTTGTTCTGGACAATCATTTCACATGATTTCCCTGACTGATATTTTTCTGTTATGTCCTGGTATTCAGATACAGACTCTGATGACTCTGAAGGATCATTATCTGAATGAGGTAGGAGCAGGGCTCCCCAGTTCTTAGAAACTGAAGGACTGACATGTTTGCAAAGTTGCTGACTTAACCCTCAACCCTGTTAAGAGCATCCTCAAGGTGAGTCTCCACATGTTAATGGGATAAGGAATGAGGATTTGCAAGAAATATTGAATGCAAGGTAATAATAATAATAATTAAAAAATTAAATGGCAGCATAAGAAGGATTTTGTGAATAACCATTGCTTTGAGTGCCTTATTTCACCTACAGTAGGAATATGGGGTTGATGGGAAGCCAATCACATATGTATGAGGCAAGTTATTCCCTTTCTACGCTCCTGTCTTCTATGTGACTCATAGGGAGCTTACAGGCATCTATCCTCTGTGAAGTTGCTGGTGAGAGTTAGGAAACTATATCTGCAAAATAACTGGCAGACTGAAAGTCTTTAGAAAAAGCAGGAAAGCTCCTTAATTTCCGTGGAGAAATTTTCTTAAGCAGTCTTTGCAACTTATATTTGATTTATGCTTTCACAAAAGTCAGTTATGAGCTTTCTCTCCGGTGTTTATCTGCTTGTGAAATGTGATTTTCAGGTAACACCAGCTCTCTGAAGGTATTCCCTATCTTTATAAGGGCAGCAAACCTCTATGGAAGACAAAAAGTTTTGCTTTTAAGATGTGATAAATCAGCACAGGAGGAATGTATTCTCTTCCAGTGAACCATAAACTCTTGTCTAGAATTACAGTATATCACTCACATTCTCCTCATAAGTCATATTAGATAAGTGAAAAACCTTTTAATCTCCAGAATCTCCCTTGTTATCCCCAGCTGTTCAGCAGCAGTCCAGTTGTCAAAAACAAACAACAAAAAGTATCTCAGTAACTGCATTTCTTTTTGCTGATCAAGTTAAAGATATCCATATTTTAGTCATAACTGTTTTCTGCCATGGTTAAGTGAATATAATTAAAAATAGCTAAAAGGAATGAGGTTTTAATTTAAATAACTTTTAACTGAAGAGAAATTGAAAAAAAAAAAGCAGGAAACAAAAACAAATAATAACAACAAACTTTGACAGAGTCACTTTTAAGTGAAATTTAATTAAGTGAGATTTTAGTGAACACTTCTCCCGAGAGGTGAAATGTGTTAAAGTATGACATGTACCTTATTTCCACATTTTGTCATGGTTTGTTATTTAATGTGGCATAGACAATTGAAAAAAAATTGTAGACAATAATAAATTTCATTTAAGGATAGTTAATCTGGTGCTCCATGAATAACTAATAATTTTGTAAATGGATAAATTAATCCTAACATAATCTTCTAAAAAAACCAAAATAAATATCAGCAAAGAAAAAAATAAAGGATAATCTCACAGGAAGCAAACTAATGAATACCAAGTATCTTAAATATAAAATTAAATACCATTATTTCTCTTTGTAGAACAATGTTATCTTGCATCTCTTCTCCCAGAGTCTAAAGGTATTTGTTTATTACCAGGGAAAAGTGTTACTGTTTGAAATTGCAATAACATTTCAACAAATGAGTGTAATCACTGTGAGAAAATGTTAACAAAATCCCTTGTCAGAGCTTTACAACCAAATCTAAACAATGTATGTTTGAGTCCTTTTGGCGTTTCCATCTGAAGTGGGACTCTGCTGTTTCCTGAACTGCCTTGGTCTAGCAACAGTCTTTAAGGAGTTGTAGAATACTGAGGAAGAGGGGAAAGAACAAGATCTTTCCCCAATTCTATAATCCTCTCATTGTCAACCTTCGATTAGCTCAAATCTGACACAGGCTGCCTTGGTAATGCTGTTGGTTCCTGGGGAGTGATCTGTGCTGACAAATGCGATGGCACTGTAATTCTCCTTAGCTTAGTACTTACACTGTCTTTGTCTTTGTGGTGAAATGTTCTCAGCAAAACTTTAAAATGGGGGGTTTCACTTAGTCTTTTATTCAGTCCGTTTTCTGAGATACTTCTTTGGGCTCACTGACTTTTAATGGGAGTAAAATTCTATTTCAGGTAAGTTCGGACACCCTTTACTACCCATAAAAAAAATTCTCTGTACTCAGTATAGGTTTTTCAGGTTCAAATGATCCTTAAAATGTGGATTTACATTTATATTGCAGAAGACATGGGCATTTTTCTTTAATTATGCAGGTCTTCACTTTTTCAGCTTATAGGAAGACCCAGAAAAGCAAAAATTTCATATCATTCCAGTGAGAATGAATTGTTAAATTAAAAATTGAAAGAAATGGAAAACCAACTTAGATCTTCTGGGGACTTTAAGTTTTCCAGGTTTGCCATTATTGATTAAAAAAATATGATGTTGTTTAATGATGACAAATATGATGCAGGACCTTTTTAGAAAGGAATATAGGAGAATTTTTTTTAATTAATATTATCTGGATTATTATTTGATGCATTCATATTGTTTAATGCTTATACTTCCATATCTCAAAAGGGATAATGTCAAAAGCAAATTACCAGGAGGAAAAGAAAT
The DNA here is from genome assembly GCF_003945725.1 of Corapipo altera. Lineage (NCBI taxonomy): Eukaryota > Metazoa > Chordata > Aves > Passeriformes > Pipridae > Corapipo > Corapipo altera. The sequence continues at coordinate 2,297,093 of NW_020884892.1, forward strand.
ATATCGTAAAATACCCTCAGCTATACAGAAAAGTCACCATTCTAGGAACGGCATAAATTTCAGTTTGGGAGAGGTAAATGAAAACTGTAAATGTTATTAAAAAAGTGTATACAGCACAGTGTGACCATGAGAGTACTGAGCTGAACTGGAAGTATGGCAGGCAATCTTTCTCAAAAATGAAATTATTAAGCTATAAAACTCATTGTAAGAGTCTCCAAAGGCCAAAAATAAAATAAAATTCAAGAAGTGATTAAGCTCTTTAATGCAGGAAAAGTCTGTGAAGGGTATTAAACAACGCACACAAAACAAGGTACAAGCTCCAGAGTGTGGTGTTTATATAATAAGCTCACACAACCCGGTTGGTTGAGGGTCCAAACAATCAAATTCGTTTATTGGAAGTGAACAGCAACTTTTATATGCACTTTAAAATAACACATGATTCTCTTAACCAATCACAGTGTGGTACCCCCATTGCCCATGTGTGCTGGAGTACATTTGGGACTTCATTTCCCAGGATGCTCTTTCTGGTATCCCTAAAACACGCCTCCTACAGCAGAGCAACCTCTGACACAAAGTGCCGGACATCTCAAGGTATACATCATCTTATTTTTCCCTTGCTCAGGTTCTGTATTCACTGTAGCTGTAGGCTGCATTCCACTGTCAGAAGTCAAGGCACTGATCTACAAGCCCAGCTCAGTACATGGTCTCCCATACCATTAATCATTAGCCTAAAACAGTCATCCCTATGCCTGTTTCATTTAAGACTAATGATCAAATTGAAATGTTTTGGGAACACCAATGGATTTTTTTCTATGCTGTAAATGGAGCATCACCTACTTGTTCTAAGATACTGTGAAAAAAAACCAACTTTCCTTCTCATTCAATACCTGCATTCTGGAAGCTCTCTGTCTGGGGTGTCGGAGATGTGTCTCTCACTGACTCTCCAGGTGGTGTGGAAAGCTCATGTCTGAAGCTATCATCTGCAAGAGGGAATTCCATCACCACCAAACTGTATGCTATTTGGCTGAGGAAGTGATTAAATGAGTTTCTTTTCCTACAAGTTTCTCTACTTTGGCATTCTTCCATATCTTCCGTACTCAGAGCAAAGGCTTTTTCACGGATATAAGTTAATAGCCCAGCGGTCAAGCTGCTGATCACACTGAGCTTCCTGGGTCTATTTTCAAGCGTTATGTTTTAGTCAACAACTGATTAAAGTTAAGTAAGCAATCATTGGTTTGAATGCAGAATAGAATCCCTTAGGATAGCGTTGAATGTGTTGATTAAGTCACTCTGTGAAAGGTTTGATTTGAATGGTCTCACAAGGAGGAGAATGGTCTGAATACTTAGAAATTCAGCTGGTTTCTGTCAGAAAGCTGTTCTGGGCTCTGAAACCTGATAAGAGGATGCTTTCTGTTTTGATACTTGGATGACAAAAACTAGAAACTTCCTGGCATGTATTTGATTAGCCTGAACATCATTTTTCATGTAATAAGAAGCTGAAATAATAAATTCCTGTTATGATGTTCTGCTATTGTTATGGGAGAGATAATTACGGATCTCTCTTAACTTCAGTTAAGATATGAACTAGCTCATAATTAATATTAGAAGCAGGAAAAATAATAATCTTACTTCTTCTATTTTTTGTCAGTACAGAAGATCCTTCCCTACAGCTTTTACAGATTTGGTGAATTTGTTTTATCTCAGACTTCCCATTCATTCATACCAATAAAATTACAATGTTTTCAGTAGAGCTATGATTTATCTGTTTACCTAGAATGCAAGTGAGATCCTGATAATACATGTATTTCCAGAAATTGCCATTAATATCTAGTAACACTTCCTTTAATTTTAATTCTATGTTATGATATTCTATTTTTAAACCAGGATACATGTGCTTTTTCTTCATATGCTCTTTCGCTTTAATTTAGGGCTTGGGAGAGGAAAAAAGAAATCTACAAGAAGACACCCTGATCTAATTGTTTTTGGCCAGGTCTACTATTGATATTGACTATTGTAAACACTAGACATAATTATTACTCTAATTAAAATTTTAAATAAATAAGCACTGTATATCAAAAGCCAAATTATAATAATATGATTTTACTGAAGCAGGACAAATACACAGTGCACTACGTTTTTGCATGAATTATACATTAGACTTTATGGATGACTTACCCTAATTTGAAGAACCCAAGAGAATAAAGAAAAAATACTGTAACTAGATTTCTGTGGGGGAAAAAACCCTCACAAATTTCAGATTAGTGATCACTCTTTTTAGCACCAACATCGGTACTTTGTCAATATGTGCAGAAAAAAATGCCTCATATTGAAAGCTGGTTTTGTCCCTTGCATGTTAAATAAACCTTGTTCTTTTCTCTCACTTCGTACCCTTGTTTTCCTTTCTGTAAGTTTATTCCCAGCTCTTTGTAATTAGCTTTGAGGAAAAACCCTTCTCTCTAATGGGACTCTGAAATACCATTGTGGAAATATGAAATAAAATGTTTAAAAGCATGAATCCTGGAGATAAGCACAAGAGATGTACAGATCTAAAAACTGTAGATCATGTAAAAGAAATTATGCTGACAGTTGCTTCACTGAAAGATATTCTGGCTTCAAAATGCAAGCCATCAAGGACCTTATGTCCCAGATGCCAGCTTCATCAGGTTAAGTTTGTACTTATAGTTTTTATCTCGGTCTTCATATCTGTTAAATACAAGGTCAGGATCCCCCACTTTTTCACAGGTTTATTCGCTGACTCCTTACTTCAGAGATGTCCAGGAAGATAATGGACACATGGAGTGGCCCTGTAAGAGTTCTCTCTTTCCTCCTGAAATTAGAGGGAGTACTGGATGTGCTCTTCCAAGAAATGTTAAAATCCCTTAAACTCTGAGGCATTTTAGTTTTTGTAATTCTCTCATTTCTGTCCTCTCCCAGCTGGGTAGTTCTCTGATGCTTCAGCAGGAATGTGAACCCAGCACCTGCACTGCAGAGAACTGCAGCTGAATCCACAGCTTGATTATTTATGTCATGTAAAAGAGAACGAAGCTCAAGTTATAGATTAAATACTAATAGCAGAGGAAGTAAGGCTGGCTGCTTGAAGGAAGGCAGAGAGAGTACAGAGATGGCAAATGAAGTGAAATACTGGGCACTGACAAGAACAGGACTAATGGGTATAGCAGGGGTAGTATAACATTGGAAAATGGTCTCCCACATTTTCTGGTGTGATCTTCACCTTTCTGCAGCACGGGTGGGTTCCTGCACAGCATTCTGCATCACCTGACAGAGAAGTCCAGCCAGCACTGACCACGTGAAGGTTTCCCAACATCCAAACGACATAAAATTATGTAATCTGTCTCTATACCTTCTGTTCTTCTTCAAGCAGCCTTTTTCCAACCCTCCGTGTCTACACCAGTACATAATAACATCTCAAACAGAACTATAACTTATGCAAATAATTTGCAAATAAGTTAGTGAAGTTTTGCAAAGATATTTAGAGAAATAAACTGGGTTTATACGACCTATACTTTACTGACTGAACTCCACTAATCACCATGGAAACTGAGACCTCGTAGCTAGATAGAGGCTTAAATGTGGGTGTCTTGATCCCAAGATGAATGAGCAAAGCCAGCTATGAGAAAAGCTAGGAAAGACTAGAAAGGGGAGTTGAGAAATCTGGGTGAGAAGAGAGATTTTAGTAGGACACATTGGGCCAGAAGATGAATTGTGAGAAGTAAACATGTAAGATCTTGATATGATCTTGTTATTATAAACAATTTGTGTGTGTGTTCTGAAACACTTTTGGATTGTACACTTTGTATTACATGGTGAATCACCTAAATAACTGACAAAGGGACATTTTCATTTCAGTAAAACAACTACTAGGATCCTAAAGTCATAAAGAAATGCCAGAGTTTCCTCTCTCATGAAGAAAATCCTTTATAAAAAGCTTTTAGTTTGGTTAAAAAAAATGAAATGCATTTGTCTTTTTTTTTTAATATAGATTTTTAAATTATGTAAAGAGCTCGCAACATGGTCCTTGGACCCTTGTCTTGAAATGAAGAACAGTTAAAAAAAAAAACAAAAACAGCAAAAGACATAAATTTTTCAATAATAATAAAAATTAATGTGTGTACACTAAGTTTACAATTATATTTTACATCAGTTTTGTCAGGTTAGTTCATTACTTTACTACATCAGTTTACAAATTGCTGAAAAAAAACCAAATTATAAGCTGCTGAAAAAAAACAAACTTATTTAAGCCCTTTGGACTAATATTGATCTCCATGATAACGCATGGCCCATGTTTATACAGACTTTTGGATGCAGAACCTACCAAAAAGCATAGAATAATTATTCTATTGAAAAATTTTGTTGACTGTTTAAATTCCTGGTATTGGATCGAAATTCTCACAATATTTCTCAAAAAAACCTTGCATTTCCTATGGAAGCTGATGTGAAATAGGGGTAGAATTATTTTTACCTCTCTCCTAGGTGGATTTTGCATTTACCTATCCTGTAGGTGGATTCTGGGCGGGCTTTTGCATCTGAAAAAGACCCTCTTATTTCCTCAATCAATGAAGTGAAATAAGCAACTGTGCAGGTTGCTTCCCCTAATCTGCTGAAGATGTCTACTTCTGAATGAGATAGATCATCTTACCCAAGTGCTAAGTCTTCCCCACTCCCTGTCAGGGAGGGAATCCAGGTGCGTAGTTCCGATGTAGAGATCTACACTGCAGACAACCAAAGTTAGAAGAGCTTTATTCCACCCTTTGTGTCTATGGTGGACTGAGAGGTGGACCATGACACAACTCTCCATTCTAATATACTGAAAGTCATGTCTGGTTTTATGAACACGCAACAACTTTGAATGAAAGACGTGTTCCCTTTAGGGTAAACAACATTGGTTTTGCTTGAGTCATCATCTGCAGCACGGGCTCTCTGTTCCTGCTCCAGAGGATCCTAAATGGCAGCTGCTCTATCATACAATACACAAAATGGTTTCATTCATGCCAGAGCTCTAAAGAATTCCAATGAGGAATGGAAAACCTACTGACTTATAAAATATTTACAGGTGTTAAAATGGTACTGTTCTGATACAGAAAAATCACCTCTTTTCGTGCTATTATTCATGCTGAGATAAAAAGGGTTTTTTATGTAATTTCCACATTACTTTAGACATATTTCATACATTTTGGAAGTGTGAGGAAATATGTCTTGATCTCTGCTTGGTTCTGCAACTCATAATCTTACTACCCCAAATTATGGAAAGTTTGTTTTTGTCTCTGTAGTTAAAGTACACTCATTGTAACAAGAATAGCAAATATTTAGCATATTTCCCAGTGTCCCTTCCATCACCATGTAAAAATATTTGCTGTCGTTACTTCACTAATTTATTATCTTTCACATTAACAGTGAGAAGCCTGCATGGGATTGAAATTTGCAATCATATCAATGAATGATACACTTTACAATTATGACAAATGAGAAACTGAAAAACATAATAGAAGAAAAAGAAATTCTACTTAATATTTCCAGAGGGCATCACCAGATTCCTCCAGACCTAAAGGAAGGAACGACATTAATCCTTCTTACATTTTGAAATTCAGTTAACATGCTTAAATTGGGGATGTGCACACTGCATCTTCTTTGTGTCATAGTCAGAGAAGATGGGACACTACAGCCTGTTTTGACCCCCAAAAGATGTGACACTGCTCAGGTGGGAAGTTAGACCAGGTGTTGCCTACACAGCAATTAATGAACTACCTATTTATACACTCCCAACAATGGTTAAGTTTTTAGTGTCCTACTAAAAGCCTGCAAGCATTTTAAGGAATATCTTAAGTGGACAAGAGAGAAACACCTGTTTTCTGGGCACTGAGATCTATCTCTGTGCGCACAATAAAATCAACACTATTAAAATGCTGCAGAACTGTCTTATTACTATGTAGCCCTTACCAGGAGAAAATTCTCCCAAGGAGGAATAGAGTTTTTATTTAACCACCTCAGTTTCAGAACTCAAATTAAATAAAGTGTATTTATGTACTTACTGTAAGGAATCTGTTAAGAATCAAGTTTAATTTTGATAATGATTTTGCACAACTGTTTCCTCCCTTATTGTTGCCAAACTTTATTGTCCTGAAGTAAATAAATAGGCTGAATTTAGAAAAATTGGGTGAGAACACTACCTCTGTCAAACTGCTATCAACCTATGCCTCAGGTTGACAAGAAATGGAAGGACAGCAGGAGCTGTGATGCACCAACATGAATGTTTACTGTGATGAAGCTGCATACTATGGGTCACCCTTTAAAGAAGACAGAGGAAAGTCTCCTTTCCTCATCAACTTAGCCTAAAACAAAGAACAGAAAATTTAAGGTTCTTTTAATAGAGGCAGTATTGAAGAGTTAAAAGCAATAAGTCAAATAAATGAGCCCATGAAAAGTCACTGTACTAATTCAAACTCCATTCATTTCACTGGCATGGTATTTTTTTTCCCATTTTATTTCATTGTTTTATCATTTCACTCCTTCTGAAAAAAAAAAAGTTGAACTCCCTGCTGGTAGTTTTCCATGTCATGAATAAATATTTCTATTGCTATTAGTTAACTATTAATGCTCTAATCATACCAGATGATATAAAAATGTGCAGGAATAATCCTGCTTAAAAGAGCTTAAAGAATTATTTCTACATCTAGGAATCCAGCAGATGCATCAGTCTAAATGGTTTCCCACTGTCAGCAATATAGAATGTTTAAAATAATGTAAAATACCACTGCTTTCAATTTTCTGACATTTTTAGAAGGTTCATGTTAACCATTTAACTGTTTAACCTACCAGGTCAACCTATTCCTTACAAATCTCTTGTTCTGGGGAGGAACATCAGAGTTCATCAGATTCCATCAGATGATTTAATATCATCAGCTCCTCCATAAAGCAAAACAAAACTCATCAACTAACTCATCAAGATAAGGGGGAAACAAGTTCAGTCCTGGGTGCATTAATGATGAAGGCAAGTGGAGACGGACTGGAATTTCTTAAAACTCAATTTATTCCTTAAACACTTTAGCAAAACTATGTTGCTCCAGCCCTTGTTTTCTTTTATTTTTTTCCCTTTTTCTTCCTTCTCCATTTTCATTTTCCTCATACACAATTGTCGAACTTTATGTGTCTCAGCCTCATTAGGCTTGGAGTTGAGCTGAGTGTCTTGAGGAATGCAGCAGCTCTGAATTAATGATGGCGTGTTGGTCAAAAAAGAAAGCAGATGTGCTGTTAGTGATGACATACTGCTGAAAATGATCAGCAGTTCACAAGATGACTGGAAGCTGGAAATCAATGTCAAAGCTCATGAGTTGAAGCAAACAAGTCCAGTCCTGCACAGGTCCACTCTGAGCTACTCTTTTTAGATTCTCTTCTGTTATTGTCATATCTGATGAGAGTCATTAATTTTCTGATTCTGCAGTTCAGCATCTAATAGGGTGTTGTGTTAATCAGAAATAATTACAGGCACATATATTTTTCACCACTTCCTTCCCAGTGGAAGTGTTCAAAAAACGAGTGGATGTGGCACTTCCCAATATGGTTTAATGGTCATGGTGGTACACAGTCAAAGGCTGGACTTGATGATCTTGTAGGTCTTTCCCAACTTAATGATTCTATGCTTCAATGATATATAAGAATTTTGAGGAGAGAAAGAAGGGGGAGGAACTTCTAGTCAATATTTAAATATTTTTGTACTACCTGTGGTAATTTAAGGATATTAATGTTTTGTTAACAGCAAGAAAAGGGAAAGTTAGTGTTAAGTGGGAAGAAATAAAAATACAACATATCCTCCTCCTTTGTCTTCCCTTCTCCGTCACCTTCTTCAGCTCGCCTAAAAGCAATTGGATATCTCTTTGTGCTGGTTTTTTTCCATTATATTCCCAATTCATTTTCAGTATACACTCAGAACTGTGCTTCCTAGAGCTTTGTTATGTGTTACCATGTGGAATGGTATCCGTGGGAATAATGATCAGTCAGCTACTAGCTAAGTATGGAAAAGCAAACAAAAAAGAATGAAAATGTTTAGTTGAAACTGTTTTTAATCGAAAATCTAATTTTTCCCCTAATATGGTCCTATTATGGACTTTCTCAACAATCTAGACATTCTCTGTCAGGAAACCTCTAGAACTTAGAAGCTTGGAGATTTTTGTTCTATAGAATTGAACTGAAATATTTCAATAAATCAAAGACATATGATCAGACTGACAGACAGAAAACTACTCGAGAGGTAGATGGACAAAGTGATTCCATAAAATCTGTTTCCTTAGAAAACAATGTAAAATCACAGCAGTGCCTGAGTAATGTCTGACTTTAGGAGCCTTATCAGCCAGGATATTGGTTGTTATGTGACTGGCTTTGGGATGTCTAGGTCTGTAAATATATTGTGAAGCACCCTTGTTCCACGTCAGGCTCCAGGAAACTCACAGTTGGTTATTGTGCACATTAAATTCTTTGAATTGTTACTTAATCTAAAATAGCTCACAATTACTCCCATAACAATAAGACACTGAAAGTCTTCAAACAAAAGAAACAACTTTGAGACATTTTATCTTATATTTTGATCCCTAAAGTTAGAAGTTTAAAGGCCATATGCTTTTTTTTTGTATGTTCATTGGAAGGTTATGACCTTTAAACCAGCCTTGGCCTGAAGAAAATAAAAGTATTCTGTTAATGCAATGTATAAGACCCCTGAAATAAAAGTTTGATTTGGGATTTTTTTGTGTGTGTGTTTTGTTTGTTTGTTTTGTCTTGTTTTGGTTTTATTATCAATCCAATAGATTTTTAACTAAATCTAACAAAGATAAATACCCAGTAGTATTTTTTTGAAAATTCTGATGAGGAACTTAGACTACACCTGTGCTAGTAAATTAAACTGGGCAAAAAAATCTAAACACTGCATCTTGATCACTTATGCAGTTAAATAACCACAATGTTCTTTGTGTGGTTATGCTAACAGTCTCCTAAATCTCCTTTCAAAATATGGACACTGACCAGGGATCTTTTCAGATAATTACTTACTTTGTGGCCCTACTGTGAAGCTGAATTTAGTATCAGATACTAATAAAGTTTCATATAGTGTAGTATTGTATACACAGACCATTCTATTCACGCTGTTCTAAGTTCCAGAGGAGAAGTCTTACACATCTTTCATAAAGAATACACACAGCACAGAAAAGAGAAAATGGGAGACTGGATTAGGAGGGTCAGAAGAGAACACCTAGAGCTTAAGGAAAAACAGAATTTGAAGCAGAAAGGACACTATGAAATAGGTAAGGAAATAAAATAGAAGTCAGAAAGCCTAAAGAGATCAGTAAGTGACAAGAAAGAAGTGGGAGGGAATGAGAACACCAGAATTAGCAGTGTAGGACAAAACCATTCACAGACCTGGCAGGAAGCTTGAACTTTATTTGAAAGGTTGCATTTACCTTTTGTATCACTGAACATTATTTTTGTTTCACAGCTACCACGTTGTTTAAGGAAACATAATTAAATCAAAACAACCAAAATGGAATAGAAAGGAACTGAAAACCTGAGATTTTAAAATAACAGATGCCTTTTTCCAAGCCTAATTTTGACATTTATGAACAATTCTTTTCTGTGCTAGTAACATGTGGTTCCTTAATGCATAGTGTTGTCCTGTTAATGAAAAGGGTTAACACCCTCAGCTAAAATCCACCCACTCTGTTCAGTGCACAAATTCAAGTTCCCTTTAATACCCTTTTTCAAGCTCTTCCTTGCCTTTTCAATTGCTGTTAGTGCACAGGGAGAGTGATGACTAGCTGAGTGTGTAGAATACAACCAATTAATACAATTACAAACATCTTAGCCTTCAAGATTTTTCGTGTGATATCAAAATTTATTTGAGAAAATAAGGTGAAATTAGGTAAAGGCATGATTTGGCTGAACATTATGAAAAATTAACAACATTTACCAGTTCAGAGAACAGCACCTTTAGGGACATGGAAGGAATACCACTGGTAAGAATGTCTTAACCTAGAGAGAGACATTTTTTTCCCTGCATATTAAGCACTTTCAAAAATATAATAAAAATATAATAAAACACTTTCAAATACAAATATAAATATTTATAATATTTCTGACTATCCTTTTACTTTGCATAAGACTTTCCAGGTAAAATTCAAAGTACTGCTTCAAAACTGAGTTACACTGATAGAACTGGAACTTCCTCCAAGGCCATGGGTATGCGTTGGACCACCTGTGACAGCTATAAAATTTTAAAACAGAGGTGGGCATTATTTTATGCCTCATGTTATTTAGTACACTTGTCTTACTATTTTGTTCACTACGAATAGTGTAAGATGATATTAGAGGTAGTGAAGGAAAGGAACAGCAGCTTTGTCACTGTTACATATTGTACTCTGAAGGAAATGTTCTGTACTGTGTAACCAAGTTACTGTTTTTTGTTCCTCATTTCTCTGTGAAGTTAATACTCTTACCTGTGTCTCTTTATTATGGTCAACATCTGGAACATGGAAGAGAAAAACAAAGTCTGTGAAAATCCAGACAGACAGGACAAACTTTTTTTTTAAGGGGTCTGGTGATTTGTTCTGGTATTGAAAAGAGCAGTAAAGTTACCACTGACTTTGCTATGGGTACAAATATACTTCTTTGTGTCATCCTCTACCTCTTCTTTGTCTTCATTCGTATGCATGAGTGGTATCTTAAGTCATCCATATTCATATTTTATTGAGTACTTATTATCACAGACAGCATGTCTGCATCTACAATCCTATTGCGTTGGTCCCACTGTGAAAACATTTTCTCCCTTTCAAAAATATAATAAAAATCACAACCAGCTTATGCTCAATCACAAATTATGCAAGCATGTCATGGTGTGACTGGAAATAATCCTTGTAGATTCACGGAACAAATTGCTGTAATTTTGTACCCTTCTAAGTTCACCTCCTCTCAGGCCTCAAAGAATCTATTTACCCCTCGTAGTGCCACCCCCTGTGAAGCTAGACCTAGAAAACTATTGTTTTCTTGCTCCCATCTATCAGTATTGCTACTACATCTGTCTACTAACATGTAGTACTACTATCACTGTGTTAGTAGGAGCAGCAGTACAGTTTTGGTGGTAGGAGTGACAGTAGAATCAGGAAAAACCTGTCCTGAGGCTTTGACCCCAACCTGTTCAAAGGAGCTCTCAAGGATTTACATGAGCAGCTTGAAATGATCTGCATTCTGCTTGGGGGATGTGGTAGTTGATTATGGATCTTCAGTAAGTTCATCTTTATAGTCATGAATCATGATAAATAATTTCCTGATCAGTTCATCTTTAATCTTAATCTTGGTTTTCCACCTGTTCTGTGAGCAGCATTCAACTATTTGGGTGGCATTAACTGCCTTGGCAGGTGTGCATCAAGAAATAGTAGTTTAAAGGAGAAGAGGACTAGTTCTCCTCCTACCTTGTGCTGGTGGTGAGAACTGGGAACTACCAAAACAAAGCAAGTTTTATAATTTGCAACCATAAAAAGTATTGATTCACAATAGTAATTTCAGCAAATGAGCATCGGATCTGGACAGATCACAAGCTGCACTGTTACCCTGTGATCTCTGCTGACATGTCCGTGCCTTTATCAGAAGAAACAACTGCTGATCTTCTGGAAATATTTTACCTATCTTCACTCTTCAGAGTTACTAATATAGTTCCTTCCTGTTTTTATGGTTTCTTTTAAAACCCATATCAAACTTGGAAATGCACTGTCAGTGCCTTAGTGTCTTAGGTAGGATACTTACATCTGAGATATATACAGTTATCTCTCCGTTAGTTGTTTTTCTTTCCATTACTGAAATACATGAGGCCTTCTACATAAAAAGAAAAAAAAAGGCGCAAGACAGTGATTTTAGAACAGATTCCAGGATGGCACATGGGCTTGTGCCAGGTGTTCTGAATCATTGCTGGAGGAGAAGCTATATTACCAGATGTCCTGGTTTTGGAAGGGACAGAGTTAATTTTCTTCTTATTAGATGGTACAGGGCTGTTTTTCAGATTTAGTATGAGAATATCATGTATAACACACCAATGTTGTAGTTGCTGCTAAGTAGTGCTTACTCAAAATCAAGGACTTTTCAGTGTCTCATGCTCAGAACAAAAAGCTGGTGGGAAGCATGGACAAGTGACCCAAATTGGCCAAAGGGATATTCCATAGCTTGAAAAATCATGTGCAAGAGCAGAGTTGATTGTGAGGAGACGGTGGTGTGAGGGAGGAGAGGTGTGAGCGGAGAGCAGGGTGTGAAGGGAGAGTGGGGTGTGAGGGGAGAGTGGGGTGTGAGGGGAGAGCCGTGTCAGGGTGGAGCAGTGACTGGAGAGCAGTGTGTGAGGGGAGAGAGGTGTGAGGGCAGTGGTGTGATGGGAGAATGGTGTGAGGATTGGGGGGAGTTGGCCATGGTGGACTGATCACTGCTCGGGAATGGGATGGGCATTGGTGAGCGGGTGACGAGCAACCCTATTGTGCATCATTACTATTAATATATTTCAGCTCGCAAGGTTTACCTTTTCTTTACAATTCTCTTCCCCAGTGAGGGGTGAGGAGGTAGTTGTGTGGCATGTAGGTGCCAGCCAGGGTATTAAACCATGACACGAACTTCAGACATCTTTATAGGGGCTCTGGCACAGCAGAAACAGTGCTGTACATTTTAGAATATCACTGTTCCTGTTGTGCCCCTGAAGAAGAGCAGAAAGGAAAGGAAAATGGAAGAAAAGTACTCTGGATGGAAGAGACATAGTCACTGAAGAGCTGTTGGTATTAAATATGCTTACCCATGTTTCTCAGCATGTCCAGGCATATTTTCTAGCCCTTGTAAGCTAGGCGACCCATATGTTCCCAAATAACCATTTTAAAATACAAGTTTACTTACCAGACAAGATTCCCCAGTCTCTCTGAGCTCTCACTGTTTGCTTCATTTAAAATGACATTTAATTAAATGAACAAGGACAGGCTTTGTTTCTCCATGGGAGTGGGGGTATATGCAATATCTTGATGAGTTGTTGAAAGAAAAAAAAGAAACAGGAGTGGTCAGAAGATAATTACTTTTTATGCCTTCTCAGACATGAGTTCTTCTTCCAGAAAACAATGTTGAAGTAATGTTATTAAAAGACATTTGTCTTAGCCATGACTTTGCTACTAGCAGTGAAAGTTGCAGAGGTAAAAGAAACTTCCATTCAACCCTTGCTAACTTTGTCTTAACAAAACAGATTTTTGTTTCAATATTTTTAGTTTTCAAGGCACCACTTGCAGGTCACCCAGTCTAATCTCAAGCTCAACTGAGGGGCAGCTAGAGCAGATTGCTCAGGGCCACATCATGGTGGGTTTCAGTATCTCCTGATGTAGATTCCACAGCATCCCTGGACAACCTGTTCCAGTGTTTGACCACACAAGTAGTAAAAAGTATTTTCGTGTGTTTAAACACAATTTCCTGTATGTTGATTGTGTTTATTGGCTCCTGTACTCTTACTGGTTCTCACTGAGAAAAATGTGGTTCCACTTTCATTACTTGCATCATCAGTAATTCTACAGGTTGAAAAGATCTTCCTGAGCCTTCTCATCTTCAGCCCCAAAAATCACAGCAAAAAGACTATTTATGGAAATGAAAATCTATTTAGGGTGATATTCAGGTCTCATAAAAAACTTAATTAACAGCTAATTAACAATTAACGATTACTAATAAAGGCTTTTCTGCAAGCTTTTAGCATACATCTGAATAAAAAACTTCTTCACTGTTGTTGAATATATCCAGAAAAGCACATAACAAATGTGTTTTAGTCTGCCTCTTGTTTCTGGCAAGACACTGGAAAAAATAAAAAAAAAAAAATTTATTTCAGTAGGTGAAGTTGGAGATACCTTTTCATTTACTCTCCACTTATTCTTGCTGGATTTAGTCCATAATTTACAGACTATTTTTAACACCAATAAAAGTAGATGAAGTACGTTTTTTTTTGTTTTATATAGTTGAACTACATGTAGAAAAAAAATCACAACTCAGTCTAAGATTTAAGAATTTGGTCTCTCTGAATACCTGAGAAGAGTATTTAGATCTATTTTTTTTTTTTTTTTTATTTTTCCTTTAATAGAAATATTTTAAGAAAAAGCTAAGACAAAGAAGCACCAAGGACCTTCTTTTTGCAATTAAAAACATAGTGGGAACTATCAAATTAAATTACATTCTATTCCCAGTTACATCTGTGAAAATCAGAACTAACTGTAATAATATATTGAGGAGATGAATATGTGTTTACACCAGTGGAAATGGCAGTTTGTTTTCTAATTAAATTGAGGAGCTGCCAATGAGACTGGGGATAACAATAATATTCAGTTCAGGTCCAGCAGGAGCTATGGTCTTGCTTTGCATTATTTATTTCCATTGCATGTGATATCTCCTTGAGTTGTCCCATACAATGGGACCTTTCTATTGTTCTCCTACAATACTAGCTGAGCCAGAGCAACCCATTTCTGAACCTCTAGATAAAAAGCAGAAGGGAGCAGAACAAAGGGAAATGTAAAATTTGAGTCAAACCTAGATGATTTCCAGCTGCAGACCAAGAGAATTGAGTTATTTTAAAGCTGAACACATACCATCAACATCTTATTAGAAACTGTAGCCTCTGGCTAGAGACACAATAGAGTAGGTCCAATATAATGTGTTTCATTGATTTTATTACACTTAAAAATGCCCACATCCTACCTGAATGGAGCATGCTTCTTTGGTCCTGAATTTGTACTATTCTGTGCCATAATCTAGAATCAGTTATGCATATGTGTATTAAAAATCAGGCCAATTAGCTACCTGCAACAATACACCCTCTGGTTATTCTTCAGCATTTTTAACAAATAGAGATATTCTTTATGTTTACATTTAAGTCTTAATTTTTAAAGAAAGAAAGAGTTTGAGGTGTGTAATTTAAAGGAAATTTCCATGGAAGCTAAGCAGTAAAGCAATACATATTATCAGAAGCAAATTATCATTGCATTTCCTTTTGAGTGTGCCAGGAGATTGCCATGCTGAGGCTTTGTCAGTCATTTGGGTAAAACCAACCAGGGAGTAGCAGGCCTGTTGGTGCTGGAGTGCCTTTTATTTTCACAAAGAAAAGCTGAAAATAACTCAGTAATACCACACAGTCAGTTCAGTTTATTGTTTTAGGGGAATATTTAAGCTTGACTCAAATGAAACACTTGGATTTGGTTGGTCTGAATTGGTTTTCAAACCAAATGCAGTTGTCACTAATGTTTAGGTCTTGTTTAGATCTTGTTTAGGTCAACAGCTGAGTCTGGTTGGGGGACTTGCTATGCTCAGAATTAGTGGTTGTCTCTGTGGCTACAGTGAGTGTGGCAGAATAAAAACTGGACAACTACAAGCAGAGAGTGGCAGCAAGTGGCTGAGACGAGTTGGAAATGCAACTTTCTCACTAGGCCCATGGTCACCATGTAGGGACATAATGGTCTACCTTTAATCTTTTTATATCTGGCAATGATATAGTGAATTACATAATCTCTTAATTATATAGAAAATGTTAAGAAAGGTAACTCTAAACCTGCTTTCTTTTCAATATTTCAGTTTTTCCTTCATTCTTTTTTTTCTTCTGTTTTCTGTTTAAACCAAGAACATACTCCATTTATATTAAATCCATATATTTGCAAAAATTTATTAATCTTCATTCAATTAAGAATGCCTTAGTCCATGACAGCTTTTTCCTGCCTGTTAAGGAATCAAATGTATAAACACTATTCAATTAAATAACTTTAAATGATGATTGATACTAAAGGCCTGCTCCCATATACAGTTAAGAAGGGGAGAAAAAAGAAAAATTAATATTCTACCTTTTATAAGAAAAACAAAGTTAAACATTGTTAATTTTGAGATTACATTAGTGCCCAGTACTCATACAGTTAATTCTGTTCAGCTAGTGTCAGTCTTCATCAGCTTCAAAAAAAAAACCCACTCACTATTACATTTACATAAATCCAGAGATGAAAAATTGAGTAAAAACCCTGATAAAAGAGGATTTAGAACTGGATCACTAATCTTCCAAAGGACTTAATGTGCATAACGTTGGATGCACCCTTGCATTTGTCTGCTGTGCAAATCTGGATATACACACAGGCTTATTCTTTGTTTCATTACAAAATGCAACACTTATGGACACCCTCGCTATGAGGGCGGTGAGGCACTGGAACAGTCATGAACTGGAACATCCCTGGAAGTGTTCAAGACCAGGCTGGATGGGGCTTTGAACAACCTGGAAGGTGTCCCTATCCATGGCAGCGGAGTTGGAACTAGATGATCTTTAGTGTCCCTTCCAACTCATACCTTTCTGTGATTCTATGAGTCTACGAATATTAGTCATAAATGATTTCTAATGGATTTAATAAATGGAAATAATTAACCTACCTTTTTCTTGTAGAATCATATGCTTTCTAAAGACCTACATCTTTCCCATTGCTGCTTGTTTTATGGAACAAACCCATTTGCTAGCCCTTTTCTTCCTTTTAAAGTTACTTTGACTGATTAATTATATACAATATTGTGAAAAAATGTTCAAGGAGATAAAAAAGGTAACTGAGGCCAACAGAGGCCAAAGAAAATTTCAGTTAATCAATTAAAGGTAATATATGTAAGGATTCTTCAACCCTGAGACACATTATATGATTCTCAAAACCAAAAATTACTATGTTTTTTCTGCTGGAGAAAAGCTGGTACTGCCAGTTGATTAGCTTATAAAAGACATCTTATTTAATTGGCAGTTCAGATCAATTAAGGAAGGAGAAAGTTGAAGTGTTGAAAATATGGACAGAAAATGGCACCAACATGTTATAATTGTGTAATCAAAAGCAGCCATATTACAATATATGTCTGCATGCACACACTGCCAGAAAGAGTTACACAGTCTGAAAACAGATACCACTTAATAACATTGGCTGTAACAGAGGAGGTTCACCTCGGGGTTTCTTGTTGTGTTGAACAAACTCTATCTGCAGCTTTTGGGCCACTTCACTCTACCTAAACACATGAGACACTAATACAATTTGGGCTGTATGGAATTATCTGGTACTATTTGAAGTGACTTCTTGTACTTTACCTGACCATCAACCAAATGGTCAGATCCTTCACAGGTTTTGTGTCAAAGCAGTTCTGTAGGTATTTTGGATATCACAGAGTGCCTTTGATGGTTTTGGAATCCCATGTGTGAGCACCTGAATCAAAACACCTGGATCCCTTTATATTCAGTCAAAAGAAAGAGATACCTCAGAATGGGAGCTGGGTTCTGGATAATGATCACAGACACCTGCGCCTCTTCAGTGAATTTGACTTAAAAAGAAAGGTGATATATTCCTCTGGCTAAAGATAGATGTGTACTGTGAAGATCTACAGCTGGGCAGACCACTCTTGGCTTCATTCATAGTCTATGGAGAGCTAATTCTTACAGCTTTTGGTATCTGAGATGTAATTCCTGCCCCAAGGTTTACTTTTGTTTAGAGGAATTATGTCTGAACTTCAATGACTGTAGACAAGACCTACACTAACTGCAACAACACCTCCATAACTGACTGAAATGAAGACAATCTACATTATGTATGCTTGAAATGGAATTTAGCTTCCTGAATAAGTAAATTTCTACTGTTATATGAGGTGCCCAAATATTTCTGAAGTATGGCTGATACAATGGATGGATACACTACAAGAGCTACATACTTCTGAAGCACCTGGTGATGGCAAATGCAGATGTCTTAAGTGTCTAAAATGGCACTAAATACATCCGTGTGGGCAATTTGAGTCCTCCATTAAAGCTAGAAATATTCCTATTCAGCCTAATGCTCATAATTTTAGCACTTCATTCTAGTAAAGTCAAATAAATATAGGACTTAGTGTGGGATCAAGACTAATGGAAACGACAGTGAGAAGCAATACAAATTTGTTGCCTCATTTCCAGAAATTCTAAATTGAGTGTTTTATAAAGAAGTAATTTTTTTCTCCAAGAAACTACATTATTTGAAAATAAGCTAAAAAAGATGCACCAGATTTTAAACTTTATTCTGGAATTTAGACATTTTAGTCATTTTCTTAAAGCTGGCGAAACTGTTTCTAGATGCCTCACATGCAGTTGGGCAAGGTATCTTACATGATATTTATGTCTGTTCAAGCATAAATACCACAGGGGCTACATGTTACAGCAGTTCATCAGTGTGGAACCACGCTCTAGCACCAGACAGGCTGAAATCAATTTAAAATACAAAGGAGACCAGCAGAAATCACCAGAATGGGTTTGGATTAGAGTGCAGCAAGATTACCTCTAATCTGTGTACAAAAACTCTTGATATTTAATGCTATTATATGGTTTTGATTACACCACTAGCAAGTGTAACCTAAAAGGAAGCACAACAATTTTTTACATTCTGGGTGGTTATTTACACAAAACTGAATAATGGAAAAGAATTCTACTGCGTGGAAAAAAGACAGCCTGCAATAGCAAATACCAAAATATTGGCATCATCTTCAATAGAGAGGTAGAGGGTCTGTAAGGTAAAAGAAATTTGGAAGATTCTAGAGAGATACCTCCAGACGTGAGGATTACAAAAATTGTTTTGTTCATTCAGTGATGAGAAAAGAAATCAACAATAACCGGGAAGCATATCCACATTTCCATTTGTGCTGCCGACAGACACAATGACATGCTTATATTTTGCATTCCCTATTGCATATCCAGTTTGGTTTTAACACCTCAATTTCAATGAAAGAAAGCTGTTGCAGACTGGCACTGAATTACTGACATCCTCCCAGCTGCCAGCTGTCCTGCCATGGCAGAACTGTGCCTTGTCTGTTGCTAGAAATGATTGCTCCAAATTAATTTCCTCCAATTTTTCAAATCAGCACATATAACACTTAGGAATTTACTAAGAATGTTTCCTGCTCTAATCAGTCATGCAATAATCAGATTTTCTTCTTTCTGCTACCTGTGTTACCTAGTATTAACATTCTTCATAACGGAACATAAGGAGAAAAATATAATTTGTATTGGGTTTGTGTGGCAAGGGTTTGGTAGCAGAGGACTACAGGGGTGGCTTCTGTGAGAAGCTGTCAGAAGCTTCCGTGATGTCTGACAGTCAATACCATTTGGCTCCTGGATGGATCCACCACTGGTCAAGGCTGAGCCCCTCAGTGATGGTAGTAACTCCTCTGAGATAACATATTTAAGAAGAGTGGGGAGGGTGAATGTTGTGAAACTGCAGCTGGAGAAAGGATAGAGAATATGTGAGAGAAACAGCCCTGCAGACACCGAGGTCAGTGAAGATGGAGGGGGAGGTGGTGCTCCAGGTGCCGGAGCTGAGATTCCCCTGCAGCCCATGGTGAAGACCATGATGAGGCAGCTGTGCCCCTGCAGCCCATGGGGGATCCCATGCCAGAGCAGGTGGATCTTGAAGGAGGCTGAGACCCCACGGGAAGCCCACACTGGAGCAGGTTTGCTGGCAGGACTTGTGACCCCATGGGGGACTCATGCTGGAGCAGCCTGTTCTGGAATGACTCCACTCTGTGGGAGGGACCCATACTGCAGCAGCTCATGAAGAACTGCGCTCCATGAGAAGGACTTACATTGGAGAAGTTCATGGAGGACTGTCTCTCACTGGAGGGACCCCACGCTGAAGCAGAGGAAGAGTGTGAATAGTCCCTGCCATGGGGAGGAAAGAGCAACAGAGACAACATGTGATGAACTGACCACAATCCCCATTCCCTATCCCCCTGCACCACTGTGCGTAAAGAGGTAGAAAAGTCGTGAGCAAAGTTAACTCAGGAAGGGAAGGTGTTTTAAATAGTTGATTGTATTTCCCATTACGCTACTCTGATTTAATTGGTAATAAATTAAATTAATTTTCCCAAGTCCATTTTACCTCTGATTGTAATTGGTAAGTGATCTCTCCCTGTCCTTGTTTTGACCCACAAGACTTTCATTGTATTTTCTCTCTCCTGTCCAGCTGAGAAGGGGAGTGTAACTGGCACGTTGTTAAGCTCAACCCACCACAATCACCGACCATTTGTCTCTTTGAAGTCAGAATACATTTTGATGTATTTTGGGAAGATAGCGGCCACAGTATGAGGAGACCTGAATATTTTTCCCTCAATCCTGGTTTTACACTGGTATATGCCAACAGACTTAAGCCTTTATACTCCTGACTTATTTCATATTAAGTAAGAAGAGAATCAGTCCTTCATAACTTAACAGAACAGATGTATGGCTTTAAATGACTGAAAATTATATTTCTTCACTGTAGATTAAACATCCTCCTACTGTTTGTTAAATGCACTTGTTCATTTTCTTGATTGACTATGGATTCAAACAACCTGCTTTTTTAGAAATGGATATCCTTAGATGAAGTAGTCTCAGAATTGAGTAGTATGTTGATGCCAAGTCTGTTCAGTACAACATGCTCTGAAATTTTCATCAACAAAATATTGTGTAGCATGTGAACAACAACTGAAAAAAAAAAAAAGTAAAACACACCAATGTTGTTTTCTACAGGCAGAAACTAGGTAATATCAACCAAGAAATCACTATTTATAAATTAAGCAAATCTACTTCCTTCTGCAGATCTTGTATTTACACCTTAGGGAAAAAAAGAAAAAAAAGGAAGAGAAAAAAACAAAGAGGATTTCTTTGTGCATCTCTTGTTTTACAATTCACATTTCACGTAGCAAACAGATCACATTGACACAAGCATCCAGTGACAGAAGCATAGTCTTTACCTAAATCCCATCATATGTCTCCAGGATTTCTGCATCTGAAAATTGACAGGTTTATAGTTTTTCTCATAGAAACCATGACTTTCTCAAGGCAAGAAACAGCCAACACAGTTTCTCGTTCAAAGACTTTTCAAGGTCACTCTATTCAACACAGCAACAGAAGGTCAGGGTAATGGTGACATAACCTCTTCCATAACTACCATCAGAGTCCACTGGGGAGTCAAGACATCTTGTAAAGTCTAATGGTGTTTTGGCATCTGTTCCAGAGACCTTCCCTGCCCCCTCCTTCCTTCCCCTTTTCCCTTCATAGTAGAAGTGCAGCATCTGCATGACAGAAGGCTGGAAATGTAAGCATTAAGCAGCTAACCTGTGGTTCCTTTTACTATTTCTTTAAAAATCTTTCTGCTTCTAGGCTTCACATAGCTCTGTCAGTTTGAATGGAATAAGAGCCAATTCAGTTGATTCCCTGGTGAATATCTAGAATGTGAGTCCTGCGGAGTTATTCATAGATTAGCCAGTGTCCTTTACGGAACTTCTAAATCCTATATAAGTTGGTGCCTCTTATTCCTGGATTAAATCTACATTTTCTGCAGCTAAAACAGGCACATCTCGATATAGCTCTCATTCATTTAGGTACTTTGGTAACCACTGAGGGAGTTATCAAGGGGTTAGAAACAAAACAGCTCTCAAAAGAGCTCTGATTTATCCTTCAGAAGCTTGCACAGCTCCTCTGTATTTATTTTGACAGAACATAGAGTTCTCACACACAGTAAAGCTCTGTGGGTATCCTGGATATTTTTGCACTGTATGAAGCAAAGGTAAAGGAAGATATAAAGTCATACATATCAGCTTTGTTTAAAGAGACCTCAGCTATTAACGTAAAATGTGACATATGTTCAGCCTCTAATCTTCTGCTCCCTGATGAGAGTGCCACCACCAGATAAAGTAAGGACAAAGAACAGTGTGGGAATTCAAAATGAAAATATAAGGACAAATGCTTTATCATAAAAGACAAACTGAGTGCATGAATGGCAGTGTTCTATATGAACACAGAGCTCTACTTGTGGGTTTTCAGATGAGGAAGAGATTTCTTGTCAAAAAAGGTTTTGATGTTTTCTGGATTTACACGTTCACCTGGTCCCCATGTCACTGAGATGTTTACACTGTCAGTTCACATGGCTGGGTTATGAGATCTTTAGGCAGCTTGATTTAGATTTTCTTAGGAGGAGGTGCACTTTTGAGGAACAAATGGCATATCTATCTCTGTATTCCAGACAATCTTGAGGGTAATTAAAAATTCTATCATTATACTGAAAAACAACTAAAAAGGGACCGAATTAAACCCTCACAAAACATCTTTTCAATTGTTTCCCATAGTTTGAGAACTCAGTTCTTACACCTTCACATTCTTCTGCTGAAGAGGTACAATTAATACTGGAAAACAATGAAAATCTCAGCATCTCTTCTATTCTATGGAATAAATAACCATACTAGAACAATGTTTTGTCCTTTAAACTGTTATCATGCCCCTCCATGAGCTGGTGCATCAAGGAAAAACTTCTCCAGGAACAAAGGAGTCTCTGATCCCATACGGATGTTCCATTTTATGATCATGGTTAACCTACAGAATTCAAAAGTTGCTATGTGTCTATATTTTGGCAACTAAATCTAAACTCCTTTGCCTAATAAGCAGAGCAGCTCTCAGCACTCCAGTACCTAATAAGGAAAGATCTCTAAATCATTGTTTAGCTCCTCAAATAAAAATATTTTCATCTAGACCATATGTCAGGCTCTAGGACATCCATCACCGATGTTTAGTTTCTGCTCCAGAAGGGCATGGAGCTACCATGTAGATCCATGTATTGGGTCATGCCTGGCAGCCTGATGTGGATGTCTTTGGGCAGTGACTAATGGCAGAAAATTGTGATATGTGATCAACTGAACTGAGCACTCATTGACTGCAGTGGGAGCTTGGACTTCTAAATAAGATGCATATTGCATATGCAGGGATGCTGATTTGGAAGAGTTCCATTCTTTCAGCAAAATCTAATCTCTGCTCCCAACCTTTCCCTGACTCCTCTTCACCCATCTTTGTCATATTGCATGAATATAAATTTCATTTTCTCATCATTCCTGTAACTCCTGACAGAGGAGGGTCACAATAGCAGATATGGCTTTCCTTACCTCCTGCAGTTTAGATCCGCAGCAGTCTCTTAATGCACTGAAATCTTAATGTAAATATGTGATAAAAATCAAATGCAAACATAGGCAAAGAGAAATTTCAGGACAACATACCCACCTTTGGGTTAATTTTTGTAGGCATGCAATATTCTTTCACTATCTCCAGAATGCACACTACAAAAAGTAAAGAACTTCTTTATTAAAGCTGCTGTAAGAATTTTATTCTGAGCAAAATAATACCTTATTTTCTTTTGTATTTCTTTTGTTTAGCTCTCAGAAACAGATGGATCATTTCAGCTGAATCATAAATCAGATTGTGACTAATGATTAAAGTCAGGAAAGTCTCATGCTTTTGAAAACAGTGCCTTACCAGAAAATATCTGCGGATGTGCAATGTACACAACCCATTAAATTGCTTGTAAAATTTAATGGCATCTTGTATATATAATATGAATATGTATCATTCAATATGAATGAGGATTCATGTGAAACACTGGACCAGAGGCATAGCTGGTTTGAATCTGTTTTATTATTTTTCTTGTGGATTTTTTTGTTTAGTTTTGCTATATTTTTTCAAGAATAATTATTTCTTCAGAATAACATTTCATAATTGTAAATATGCAGTACATAACCTGGTCCTCACTAATTTCACAATCCAGATCCAGCAGGTCTCTCCCAAGAAAGACAACAAAACCCAATATGTGGGAAAAAATGCTGAAAACCACATAGAAGACAGCCTGAGATTTTTTGTTATTTCTAAGTATCAACATTATAGCAACAGCAAATTCTGTTTGGGGTTTGAATGTGGTATGCAGAAGGCTGAGATGTTAGTTTTATTTTTGATACCTCTACTGGCTTGAAAAGTAAGTTAAACTCTTGGCTTCAGAAGGTTTTGAGCCCAGCACATAGGCAGGCAAACTATATATGGAACCAAATTCATTCCAGATTGGACTCCATTGATTTCAATAATAACATTCATTTTAGCATCAGGACTGATTTCACCCACCATGCAACCAACCATCAGTAGTTTTGACCTGACATGCATGGTCTTGAGCAGATTTATAATAGTTTTTCATCTAAATCATGCAATTTTTCATGATGTTTTGAGGACTATGTGAAAATTTAAATGAATATACATTTGGATGTAGAGAAGACAGGTAGCAATGCTGTTAGTAGAGTTCTGTAATTTTTCAAACTGGTACTAAACAGGTTGAAGGTACCATAGCCATGTCCTGTGCTGTTTGCCACAGTGTGAGCTAACAAATGACACCGGTCATTATGATCAAGCCTTTTACAATTAAAATGAAAAATAATTCTCCTTACTGTTTTTCAACAGCAAGAATGAGAGAAAATTTAATTTCTTGCTACTCTGAGAATGATATTTTTCAAAGTCTGAAGAACTCTAAGCCACATGCACTTCAGTTGTCAATGAAAAGTTGGGCAGCGTTTTGGAAAAGTGTTTGACCAAGTAATAAAAAAGAAGAGCAATGAAGTGAGGATAACTCATATAAAGGACTTTAACAGTATCTCAAGGGGCTTGAGAAAGCAATAGAAAATAACAGATATAAAAACTACCAGCATTCAAGCAAGAAATTATAATATGCTGAAGTTGGCAAAATTATTCATTTGAAACTACCAGAATAATTCATGCTGTACAACAAGAAAACACTTCAAGAGGTCAAAGAATAAAATAGAGGCAACAAAAGAAAAAAATATCATCTGAGCAACAGAAAATCCCAAGTGACAGCACTCACAGATAAAAATGACAGATATGTCATAGACAGACAGAAATCAAGAAAGAGATGGAAGAATTCAATCAAGGTCTAGTTAACAAGAAAGTACATTTACCACTGAGCCTTGGTGGTGATGTATAAAACAGGGATAGGTAGCTTCCTTTGAAGGACTACAGGAAGCTGTTAAATATACATTTCTGGATTTGGAAATAGTGAAAAGTGAATTGGGATAGCACAAGGTTCTAAATAAATAATTTCAAAAGATGTACAGAAGTTGTTAATATTGTGAGAACATTGTGCCCCTTGGAAAGATGTTTAATTTATACTTTTTGACTATTCTTTTTAGAAAACCCCAAAGCAAAGCCAAGACAAAGATAGTTCCTCTCAGAGGAATGAGAGTACAACTCACATCTCTTCAAAATTTAAAAGGTTTCCTGTTATTCTGGTTTTTTTTCCATTGGTGTCCCCATTCCTCCATGAGGAACAGCAAGGCTGTTTTTTACACTTTATATTTAAAAAACTTGCTAAGGCAACAAGGTAAAGTCTGTTTAAACACTTATCCCTTGGAACAAGACCTCATCACCAGTTGATTTGTCCTTTCTAGGAGGATGTGATCCTTGGATCTGGACATGATTAATCTCATTAGTTTTTCAAAAATGAACATTCCAATCTAACCCCAATCAGTGTGAGGAAAGGAGATTATTTGAAAACAGCTCTGATTTGAAGGTTTCCATATCTGCAGTGCTGGGCTACCTTATATCAAAAAAATAATTCAGAAACATCTCTCAAATTATGTCCTATATTTCAAGCCACAGGAGCTGTTCACATTTATTTCAGCTGAAGCTCAGTGAAGGGATTGAGATCTTACAGCCCTCCACTTCCTGAGCACAGGTTAGTGAACACATACAAAGTTAAAAGAGAGAAGACCAGACCCTGAAATTTTTAATCAGATGGAACTCCCCCGCCTCGGTGAGAACTTTGCTAATGTTAGGACTACTAGACTTGGCTCAGCTCCAGTGCCAGGTCTGTGAACCTTACTTAGCTTCAGCAAAATTAAAGTTCAGAGGCACAAAGGTACTGCAGAGACTTCACTGCTGATAACCTGAGGCCATATCTTGAAGATTTTCCCACTTTCTTTCCCAACACACAGGCAGGCAAACTTCTACTGACACTGAGAGCCAAATGCCTAAGTGAACACATCTGGGAGGGAGTCAAAAACAGCTTGTACAGATTGCAGCAGGAGCTTTGATGGGTGGGATTTCACCATTTGCTTCAGATGAGGAGAAATATTAACCCCACAATAAGTTTTATTATTGAAATATTAGTAAAATGAATTAAAACAGCTCTACACTGTCACCCATATGGAGATATTACACTCCTTTCTGTAAGTCTAACGTTGTAGCTTAAATGCTATACATAAGTGATGTGCGGAAAAAAATGTTTCAATATTGTGCTGTATGCACTTACAGTAATATTAGTCTCTATCCCTTGCACTTAGCATGTATGCAGTTCTAATAAAACAAGTGATTATATCTTATAGCTTGTTTAAATGTTACCATTATGAGAACAATTACAATGATGAAATTATGTGTACACATGGAGACTTGATGATAGTGAAGTATTTCCTAAATGAAATAGTGCCAACAAGGTTTAAAAATATGGCTTAAAACTTATATAAGAATTTCTTAAAACAAAAATAGTGACATTGTAGGCTTTAATTTTCTTTAAATGCTCCAATTTTCAACTTTCTGTGTGCTATTTGAGAAAGCATACACTATATCTTACGTTGAGTTATACAGTATTAAGTTATTTATTCTAGGAAACAGCCAAATTATGTGAGTTTTTTTCTGCATTAATGTACACACAGACATGTCCCAAAGGAAAGTGGGCATCTCTTTTTCCATGATTTCCATATTATTCGTTGTGTTAGGCAGAAATTGTTGGCATTTCAGAGTTGTAAGACTTCATATATACATGACATGTGCTAAAGAATAGAATCTAAACAATGTAAAAGACATCTGATCAACTTGGTGACCTTCTCTGGACTTGCTACAAGTCAATGACCTTCCTCTGCTGGGGACCCCAGAGCTGGACACTGCACTTCAGGAGGGGTCTCACCAGAGCAGAATAGAGGGACAGAATCACCTCCCTTGATCTGCTGAACATGCTGCTTTTGATTCAGCCCAGGATACAATTTTGGGACAAGGCATTTTCATGTCACTCACTACATCACAGTTAGTACTGCTAGCTACATATGAGGTTAATATCTCTTTCTGAGATGGAATCAGAATAATATTAACTTCAGTTTTCTTGTCCAAAGGAATAAATCCAAGGTTTGATTGTTAAACACTCAATTGGCTCATGGTATCATGACATCTACTTTTGCTCTTCAGGAAGACTGTCCACATCATTTCTAGTAGTATCTTTTAAGGGAACTACTCAGGAAAATTTAGTGCCATGTAAGGCTCCGGGAGTAACTGGTCTGTCAAGCAACTCATCTATGAGAAACCTGAGGGTGTCCAGCAAACACTGTGCAATATTTTCATGCCCTCTGCAGGTATCCCAGATAGCTGTAGGTATTGAAGCTTCATCACTTGTTTGTCATTCCCCATGGTTCCTATCTCTGAAACATGATACCATGCTGTTCAGCTGGTGGAAAGAAGTTAACCACCTTTTTTATTAACACATGAAACTGTATATGCAATTTACTTTGTTTGGAGAATGAAGTCAGGCTGAATACACTCAGCAGATTTTACGTCTGGGTTCTCTTCTTTCTTGTGAAAACAGAAAGAAAACAAAAGGGTGAATTGATTATAAATCCAACTTCAAAAACCCACACATGTAAACAAAAAAGTGTGTTATGTAGGATACCACAGGCTGCAACAACATTCTAAAATTAAAGAATCCTAGTGCATGAACCTAAAGACTGGAAGTCCTATCTATGTTGTGGAGTTGATTTTGCATGAATCCTGTACAACTCTTTCAAGAAATTAATAAGTAGTGCACAAATCAACTCATGGCATGAACCATTCCCAGCAAGCTATTTTGATGTGACCACTCTGTTTTTAAGATTAAGAAAATTTAAGAATACGGGTGCAAATTCTTCTGTGCTCATTGGCCTTTGGTGCCTAAGAAAAGTCCCCAAAACACTTATTAAGAGCACTAGAATTGCTTTTACACATGAGTATACCTCACATCTCTGCTCTCATTTTCAGAGCCTGAGGTAGCAGACTGTACATGTGCCTCCTCTGCAAAAAAAAGAATAACTTGACATATGCAGATGCAGACACAGACCTACTTCAGTGCCTCATTTCACGAGTGGGCAGGCACCCAAATGCCTCAGGGTAAACTCCACTTGATTGAGTTCCCTATAATTCTACAGAATGCTTTTGAGACAGCAGAGCTTGGTCTCCCCTTGCACCCTTTGTGCCAGGATTAGATTCTGCCCTACTGTGTGACAAACTCCATGCAAACAGTGTCGTGCAACACGTCCCCTGGCTCTGACACCGTGGGCAAGGCTGTGTGGGGCAGGAGGACTCAGCCACTGGGGTTCCTAAAACACAGCTGGGGAAGTTGGCTCTGCCACCAGAAGCTCCATAACCAGAGCTGTGTCAGGGTTAATTAGGTGCACAGAGAGGCGGGGCTCATTAGATACCAGGAAGCCCTCATTGACATATTTCTGCTGCTTTTAGGATCCCAACAGCCTTTGATAAGTCTAGACATACTAGTTTCCTAGGAGTTAACTCAGTGTCTCTACTTGTGCATGGTCTCTGTAAACCTGCCTTGAATCCTTATTAGCTCAGCTCTTTTTTCTTTTTTTTTTTTTTAATCCTCTTCTGGACTTCTATTGTTTAAAAGGCTAAATCTGGAATTTGCTAATCATTATATTTTTATAATATATTTTCCAGTTAATGAGACAAGATCCCTGAGCGTAAGTACAAGGATACAGGGAAATTCATGCTCCTTCAATGAAGAAGCAGTTAATCATTTTCCTTTTGACATTAAATCTATTATTCATGTCAATATGACATGGATGTAAGACTGTCATTACAAGATCATTACAAGGAATTTCTTTATCTGAGTCTATGCTAGGAGAGATGATAGTTGTTATTGCTAATAAAAGTAACTGCTATTACTTGGATTTTAAAATATAATTACATGACAGGAATACTTTACTTCCATTTACTTACACAACCCATGTAATAACCATATAACTAAATTAGAAATGGATGAGATGGATAGTGGAGATTAAATCCAAATTTACCCTTTCTGATCATATGCAGAAAGTTCTCACAGGACTGACTGAATAAAGAGCACAGAGTTAGTGGGGAGATATTTCTCTCAGCTTCAGAGCAGACACAGATAACCAGAAGATGAGCAAAGCAGTTATCAACACCAGGCTGGCTAAAGCTGCCAGCAGTAAAGGTGAAGGATCCTCTATCTACTGCCAGGTTTATGCTGCTGGCCCCTGCAGAGATCCCTCTGTACCTGTATCCATATGGCTGTTCATACATATGTGTACATTGTGTCCCTAATGCCACCCCTATTCTCCCAAACCTCTCTGCTACCAGCTATTCCATGATGTTAGGATGCTGTGAGGGTCACTTTCATTTATAAGCCTCAGCAAAATGACAGATACCTTTCTCCCACTCAAATAAATAAGAAAATAAAGTGCATGACTTATCTGTACCGTAGAAAGTTTAACTAAGTAATGTGGTAAAAAGTAATGTGACTTCTTATCTGATTAAAGCTGAATATGAAGTATATAAATACCAAACAAAGAACATTCTCTACCTCTAGTAGCGTCCTGGTTTTGGCTGGGATACAGTTAATTTTCTTCTTGATAACTGGTACAGACCTGTATTTTGGATTCAGTATGAGAATAAGGTTTATAACACACTGATATTTTAGTTGTTGCCCAGTAGCACTTACTCTAAATCAAGGACTTTTCAGTTCCCCCTGCTCTGCCAGTGAGCAGGTGACAAGAAGTTGGCAGGGAGCATGACCAGGACAGTGGACCTGAACTGGCCAAAGGGATGTTCCATACTCCAGAACATCATGCCCAGTATATAAACCAGGGGGAGTTGGCTGGAAGCCACCGATCCTTGCTCAGGGGTGGGCTGGGCATTAATTAGTGGGAAGGTAGCAATTGTGCATCACTTGTTTCCCTTGGGTTTGATTCCCCTCTCTCTCTCTTTCCTTATTATTATTATTATTTGTCGT
Organism: Corapipo altera; assembly: GCF_003945725.1. Classification (NCBI taxonomy): domain Eukaryota; kingdom Metazoa; phylum Chordata; class Aves; order Passeriformes; family Pipridae; genus Corapipo; species Corapipo altera. The sequence continues at coordinate 2,327,020 of NW_020884892.1, forward strand.
TGTTGTTGTTATTTAGATTATTAATCTGTTCTCACCTCATGAATTTTACCTTTTCCTGATTCTCCTCCCTATCCCATTGGGGGCAGGGGGAGGAATGAGTGAGCAGCTGTGTGGTACTTAGTTGCCAGCTGGAGTTAAACCACAACACGTAGTTAGGGTGTAATAAATATTTTATTTTCCATGAGTTATTATGAGTGTGGCCTGTTTAACTGATGGAACTGAAATACAAAGTGAGAGCTGCATTCAGTCAAAAATATAACAGGATTCTGTAACCTGCCAGTGCTATTAAATGTATTTTTATATGTGTATAAAAAATTAATTGTATGTAGCTCTGCAATACACCATTTCTCTACTTTTTCTCAATTTTGGAATATGATATAGACACATATATCCATGTATGTGTCTGCATGTGTGTTAGATCTTTCTGTTGATACAGAGGAAAAAGTAATTGAATGAGCTTGATGAGCCAACAGAGGGATTTTGAAAACATGTATAATCCTATGGGGAGCAGAGGAATGCAGCTCATTTCTTACAGTGGGGTATCATAGGCAGTTTTCACCTGGCATTATACTTAGTACCTTTGTTAATGGTCTGGAAGACAGAGTACATCTTGCAGGTGACACTACAGTGGGAAGTGTTGTAAAATATAATGTAAAGAGAGAGAAACAACAGAAGGGCCCTAAAAAGGTGATTAGAAGGAGAGGCAGGAAACGAGATTCAAGCAGGAAATCTGTAGTTGTGGAAAAGAAACAGCTCAGAACTCTGTTAAAGCTGGGGAGTAATTTGAAGTCTGATTAAAAGCCTCTTGACATTAGTGAAAAAGATGCACACTGATTTTAATGGGCCTTGAAACTGATATCTTTTAAAGCACTTTGAGTTCCCTGAATGAAAGAGGCAATATATAGCAGGGCTGATCCAGTGGGGGAGAATTTGCAATGTAGGCCAGCAACAGGAAGAGATAGAGAAGCATTTACAGAGTTATTTGGGACTATGAAAGTAATAACAGTATTTTCACTCCCTTTTCTCTCTCTTCTAACCTATCCCTCATGTTCATTTCAGCTATGAAGGTGAATAGGGCATAGGGGGGCTAGTTTGTAAGAACCAAAAACTTCAGTTATGTACACAGAATCCCTGAAGTGACTTTTGCTGCTGTGCTCATTTTTGAAAACTATGCCCTTCAAGCCAAAAAATGGTCTTTAATGAGGTTGGAAAGCTGCAATAAAGAAGAGCATTTTGGTGGTGTGTAATACCAGATTATATATAACAAAGCTTGGAGGATGTCTTGCAACAAACTTTGTAGATGCATTTAATATTTTCTGCTGTACAGGAAATATTAAGGTTCCTTTTTCTTTACAAAAAAGGATTTTACACTTGATTTATCAGATGGATATGACAGGGCACAGCCAAAGTCATGCATTTGAGGTAGCAACTATTTATCCACATATTTTCAGGCTCTGGGTAGACCTTATAGCACCTTCTAGCACCTAAAGGGGATCTATAAGAGAGATGGAGAGGGACTTTTTGCAAGAGCAAGCAGTGATAGGACAAGTGGAAATGGCTTTAAGCTGAAGATTGGACATTAGGAAGAAATTCTTCACTGTGAGTACAGTAAGACACTGGAACAAGTTTCCTAGAGAAGGATGCCCCATCACTGTAAGTGTTCTAGGAAAGGCTGGACGGGTTTTTGAGCAACCTACTCTAGTGAAAGGTGTCCCTGCCCATGGCAGGGTTTTGGAACAAGATGATTTTTAAGGTCCCTTCCAACACAATCCATTCTGTGATTCTATGGTCTTGAACACTTGATCTTTTTTTGGTTTTGTTTTTTTTTTTTTAATCAAGCATATACACAAGGCAGGAAAATCCTCTTCAGTATTAGCATAACCACTAGCTCATCTGATTGCTTATGAACACTGATTAAATTTCATTTATTGTTTTTAATTGTGCTAAATCCTATGACAATAATGAAGATGCTAAAGTGCTCTTTTAGAAGGTAACATGACCACTAGAAATATTTATACTCACATTAGCGTTAGACATATTTAGAATTTCTGTAGAGAACATTTTTGTATAGTTGGTGCACAGAACACTATTTTGAAATATGTGTAGTATCATATTTCTCAAATTATATTTTATTTGCACCATTTTGAATGTTTTTATTTATCTATGTGTTAATATCTCACTTCTCTTTTATTCATATATTCTCTTATTTTTTTTCTTCTATTTTCACCTTCCCTCCAATAGGTTTTCTTTTCCTTTTGGTCTCTAAAACAAAGAAATAAAAAATATTAAAGAAAAAATAAATGGGTGGAAGAGAAAGGGAAATATCAAATCCATTTGAAAAATGAGCAGTATAAAACTCAGTGCAAAACAAACAAAGAAAAAATATTATATGTTCCCTTTTTGACATTTTTGCTAAAAAAATGTGGGAAGAAGGGAGCAAACCCAGCTTTCACTTTCAAGTTTTAATTAACATGAAATATCTTAATAAACATACACACTGATGTAACTTTTTAAACTTTGTTAATTGGAAAAGCAGGGACATACACCAATGTTGCACCTCACTGAATGCAAACAATTATAAAAGTCAGTGAAACTGTGAGTGATAATGAGAAGCTCTATTTGCAACTGCTGAAACGTCTGCCTAGATCCCCTCTGAGGCATTCAGGCACCATATGTTTCCAGCAAACTGGTCACAGATTTTCTTCAAAATCGACATCCCGCAAATGTTAGAGGCTTCACTTTGGTTTGTATGTATCATCAGTCTACAAAGACAAAAATTCCTTCATTTTTATCTTACATCCATGCCTTTTCCCATTTCAAGAAGCACCAGCACAGGTAGGATGCTCAAGTTTTCTGTTGTCTCCTCCACCCACCTGGAGGGTGGTGCCTACAATGGAAACCTCTCACCGTCGCCACAGGACAGGTAGGCAGTTTCAAGGGTTAGATTGTAATACTTGTCGTATTTACCAATTCAACCATACTCTGTGTTGTCTTCTAGTAGAGAGTTTGTTTCTGCTGCCAGTCTTGTTCCTGGCCTCTGTTGGAGTCAGCTGGCTCAGAGGAACACCTAAAGGCAGTGCCAGTTTGGACAGACTAGTTGATCTTGTTGGATGGGCTGATCTAATGGAAGGTTTCCCTGGCAGGGAGTTTAGAACTGGATAATCATTAAGGTTGTCAATCATTGGAATAGGCTGCCCAGGGAAGTGGTGAAGTCACCATCCCTAGAAGTGTTCAAGAAAAAACTGGACATGACATTTAGTGCTCTGGTCTAGTTGACAAGGCTGTCAGGAGTTGGACTTGATGATCTTGGAGGTCTTTCCCAACCTCACTGATTCTGTGATTTTATCTTTATGGTCCCTTCCAACCAAAACCATTCTATGATTCTGTCTCTAAAGTTCAGGAAATGAAGTAGCAGATTTTTCAGATATGTTATATGACTTGGGGTGTGATATGCGTTTTTTGAGTCATATGAGTAATTCTTTGAGAAAGGGACCAAGGTTGCAGGGGCAAAGGAGGAGAGAACAGAGGAGGGAGCAGCAGTAAAGGGCCCCTGAGGGTGACTGGAGGAGGAGGAGGGCAAGAGGGGCTGCAGGGCCAGAGCAGGAATCATCCCACAGAAGCCATGGAGAGCCCTGCTGGAGCAGAGATTTCCCCCTGCAGCCCAGTGAAGGACCACACTGGAGCAGGGAGATGTGCCAGGAATGCATATTTACATCTTTATCATATAAATGCATATTTTTCTAATAAGAAAATGTAATCCTAGTATTCAGGTCATTAAAATATAGGCTTGCTTTGGGAAAAGAAAATATAAATAGCAGCATGAGGTGAGTGTAAATATGTACATGAGAATGTAATATAGGAAAAAACCCTGTTGTAAAGTGTATTTTATAAAAACCTTTTGCTAGTTTCCACCTGGGGATTTGTGAGTCCTTTAGCAAATGTTAATGATATAGACCTAAGTCATCATAGGTCATTATTTGTTATTTGTGAGAAATTAATTATTTCAGGTTAAAATCACATTGCAATTAAGCTGCTGAAATAGTTAGAAACATATACTAACAGTCATATCAGTCTTTACACAAATATTTACATATTTTTATTTAAACAGCAGAGCAAACTAGACCAGAGGACTTATGTTTGCCAAGTGTGCTTCTTTAACACCTTTTATGGATTGTTATGAGAGAAAAAGACACAGAAAGTGGTTCTTGCATTTTCCAGGCTATTTTTCATACTCCTTTGGATCTTTTTTCCTTTTCTGATTTGAAAGCAGTGTTTTGTACTGTATTGGTTCCTGCTTCCTTATCTCACTTTTCCCATCCTGCCCATCCAAGTCTCTACTTGGATCTGAACTGGATTTAATTTTCTGTACCTTTAACAATTTAAAATATAGAAATATGGAGTATTGATGCCCAGTGTGTTGTGCAGAATCAGTTAACCCTCTTTACACCCCATTGTGGAGATTTGAGAAGACCATGATATTCAGTGAGAAAAGCACATCCTAAAATCCCACCCTATGCACACCCTAAAGGTACAGAGAAAGACAACAAGCAGGAAGGGTAAACCCAATAAAACCCTACCCTGACTCCCAGGCCCATTCCAGGAGACATCAGTCCATCTGTATGAATGCAGAGGAGCACAGGGGCACAAAGACATGCAGGAACAGAAATTAAGGGCTCAGAGGAAGGTACAAGCTGTCTGAGCCCCTCCCAGAGGGTTGTCCCAGGAAAGCCTCAGTCCTGCTATCCAGGAGGGAAACCCATCAGGATGGGTCAATACTGAAGCACCTTTGGGATGGAGAAGGTTGCTACCTGAGGGTATAGCACACACTATGGGATGAAAGGGAAAAGCATTTTGAGATTGAATAGGATTTATTATGGTCAAAGGGAGGCATCTAGGTAATTTGAGGAGGAAAAACTGTGTGAAAATAGTGATAAAGTGCATAAAAAGTACTAGTCATCTGCAAGTAGCTGCTTTGCAATATACCTATTAGATATCTATTTTTTTGAGCAGTATGGGAAATTTCTTTCAGAAATTTCTTTCAGACCCAATGGGGGAGCTAGGTGCAGGCAGGTGGGCTGGTATGGAGACTAGAGGTTCCCTGGCTGAAGAGACAGGAATGAGCAATACCAGGCAGTACCCACTGGGATGGGAGCAGGGAAGAGTGCACCACTCCTGTGCACCCCTTGGAACAGACAGGGGTATTCATGAGGGTTTGTAAGAGTCAGGCAAGATCAAGCTGAAGTAGCCAGAGAGTAGGTGATGTTGTTGGGACCCAAGTTGTCTCTAAGGGTGAAACTCCTGTGGGGTTGCTTGTTGGGGTCCAGGGGAGTCTTGACCTGTGTATGTCATATGTGTGTGTTCTGGGGCAAAATGGACAAGAGTTGTGGTCCTATGGACTCATATGTCCAGTTTCCAGCAACGGGGACTTTGTCCTTCCCTTCCCAAACCTTCCTTTCCCTTCCCTTCCCTTCCCTTCCCTTCCCTTCCCTTCCCTTCCCTTCCCTTCCCTTCCCTTCCCTTCCCAAACCTTCCCAAACCTTCCCCTCCCTTCCCTTCCCTTCCCTTCCCTTCCCTTCCCTTCCCTTCCCTTCCCTTCCCTTCCCTTCCCTTCCCTTCCCTTCTCAAACATTCCCAAATCTTCCCTTTCCAAACCTTCCTTCCCAAACCTTCCCAAATCTTCCCTTCCCTTCCAAGCTTTCCTTCCCAAACCTTCCCTTCGGCATTCCAGATTTACTTATTGGATTATGATGTGGTTCCTACGGGAATGACAGTTCTTACAGTCCCAGTATTATGGCTCATTTCTTAGAGCTGTTTCAATTTCTATCTTAAGAAACTTCTTATGAGTGTATTTAATATTCAGACTTTTGATTTTCAATTTTTTTCAGTTCATTAATTTGAACAGTAATTTCATCCTTTTTGACACTGAACTGCAATCACATACTGTCTGGGTAAAATACTTTACTGACAAATCCAATAAAGTAATTTTCCTTAGACTAGCTATCATACTTAAATTATATACATTACCATAACCTAAGATACACCTGCTGGGACAGAAGCTATAAATTGCTATATACATATATTCTTCAATTTTCCAAAGAAGCTATAGATTTGACATTTAAGTCATCATCCCAGACAAATGGATATCATTATTTGGGATTTAGGAATTTTTTAAAAGTTCACTTAATTGTTTTATCTAAAAGCTGTATTGATCTACTTCTAAGGCTTTGAGTTTTCCTATCCTTGCTTCATATCCTATCACATCTGTGGAAATGTTTATGTTGTTATCATTTGCTACACTGAGTTATGTGGGCTGAAAACCACAAATTAATATATATGGAAAAATAAAAATTGGTATTTCATTTACAATAGTCCAATGACAGACGGGGAGTTGTTCCCTAGCTCTCCTACAACACAGGGCTGGTGAGCCCCTTTAGAGTGTAGACTGAGATATGCTGAAGTCAGAACCAAGGCTCTTCTGGGCTGGTGCAACACCAGGTTGCCCCTTTGATCCTGGCAGGAAACCTATTCCCCATCTGTGAACCAGGACTGGAAACAGTACTGTTCCACAGCTTTACTGCGAGGACAACTTTGTGCATTATGGAGACACATTTAGAGAATATTTGGATCCAGAAAGATGATAGATTAGTATCTGATGCTTTCAGAAGACTCTAAATATAATTTTAGCACTTGACACCAAAAATGTCATCATGTTCCAAAGTAACAACCAATAGTAAGAGCAGCAGTACTGGATTGGACCCCATTGGTATTGATCTCTGACTATCAAATATTTTGTGAAGGGCTGTAAGAGACCAGCATCCATTCACTCTTGAATACTTTCTCATCATGCAGCTATCTACAGCTTTGAAGCTTTTTATGTTAGAATTTGGATCCACATCTTTGTTCTTACTACTTTTAATGAACTTCTCTCTATAACATAGTTGTGGTGGATTGACCTCAGCTGACTGCCAGATACGTACCTAGCCACACTCTCTCTCCCTCTCCTCAGCAGGCGAGGAGAGAAAACAGGTGAAAAAGCTTGTGGGTGAAGACAAGGACAGGGAGATCACTCACCAATTACCATCATGGGCAAAACAGAACTGACACGGAGAGATTGATTTAATTTATTGCTAATTAAACAGTGTAGGAATGAGAGAAATAAAAACAGCAGTAAGAATTGTAATGAAAAGGAAAGAAAGGATCAAAACCCAAGACAGACATCTTATGTACGGTACAGTTGCTCACCACCTACTAATCAGTGCCAGCCTGTCCCTGAGCAGTGACTGGTGACCCCCAGACAATTCCCTCCAGTTTATATACTGGTCATGATGTGCTGTGCTATAGAATATGCTTTTGGCCCACTGGAAGAACATGGGACACAAAAAAAAATCCTCGATTCAGGGTAAGAACTACTTAGCAACAACTAAAACATGAGTGTGTTATCAGCATTATTCTCTTACTAAATCCAAACCACAGCTCTGTAGCAGCTACTAGGAAGAAAATGAACTCTATCCCAGCTGAAACTAGGACATCACTAACTACCAAGTTTTTTACCTTCTCTCCACTTTCCCCAGGTAGTGCAGGGGGATGGGAAATAGGGATTGCAATTGATTCCTAATGCTTTGTCTCTGTTGTTTTTTCCTCCCTATCATCTTCCTCTCCTGCAGCATGGGGTTCCTCCCATAGGAGACAGTCCTTTGGGGACTTCTGCAATGGGAGTTCTTCCAATGGATTGCAGTTCTTCAAAAACTGCTTCAGCTTGGGTCCTTTCCACAAGCTACAGTCTTTTAAGAATGGATTGTTCCAGTGTAGGTTACTCTCCATGGGACACAGGTCCTGCCAGGAGTCTGCTGTTGTGTGGACTCTTCAGAGGCTTCAGCTTTCTTTAAGGCACATCCATCTACTCTGGTGTGGGGATCCTCCACAGGCTGCAGATGGATCTCTGCTCGCCCATGGACCTCCATGGGCTGCAGGGGCACAGCTGCCTCACCATGGTCTGCACCACAGGCTGCAGGGGAATCTCTGCTCTGGCACCTGGAGCATCTTCTGCCCCCTCCTTCCTCACTGATCTGGGTCTCTGTAGGGCTATTTCTCTCATATGTTCCCACTCCCCTCTCCAGCTGCTGTGAAACATTTTTCACTCTTTCTTGAATATGTTATCACAGAGACTCTACTAATGTCACTGGTTGGTTCAAAATTTGGGCAGTGACAGATCCATCTCACAGCTGGTTGGGTCTGGCTTTGTCTGACATGGCAGCAGCTTCTGGTCACTTCCAAGAGAAGCCACCCTTGCAGTCTCCCTGCTACCAAAACCTTGCCCTGTAAACTCTTTATAACAGCTGATATTGGTTTTTTTTCTGTATGATTAAGGAAGGACAAGGCTTTTGTGCTTTGTTTCTCAATATTGCCATTATTTGGTGAGCCAGGTTTGGAAAAACATTCAATAATACCAATTATGAACTATCAAAAAATCCTATTTTTGGAAACCCTTTCATGTCAGAAACCCCAGGTTTTCAGACCCTTCCTGGGAGAGCAAAGTGTAAGAACCGTACCTTAGCAGAACTATTTGAACTTCACAGGGCTTGGATTGTAGGGTTTGAAAGATGTTTGGTTTGTAGGGATTGGAACAGAATCAGCTTATATCAGAGCAGAGGGAATGAATCTTCAGAGGGATTCATCATATCAAGGCTCTCCTTATCACCGGAGTCAGGAGGCTTTATCTGTGCCCAGCAAAGCACTGAAACCCAAGAAGCCGAGAAGTTGAAGCTACCTGCCACACAGAAATCACTCCATCTGTCATTTAAACATAGACATCATCTGGTCTGTACTGGCTTTGAAAGAGCTATCATCATTTCTCCAGGTCGCTGAGCTGTTGCAGCTTTGGGATGGTCTGGAGACTGATCAGCTCTTTTTTTTTTCTGAGCCATTCCAACCACTTTAGAGACAGCCTTAGAGACTGGAGTCATTATGTGAAGCAGGGAAGTGAACGGGAGATTTCTCATCATAAATCGAAAATGTGTGAAGGCCTCCTCTTCTCATCAAAAAGAGAAGCTTCTTATTTTGAGAGAGAAAGGGATTTTATGGGGAAAAAAAAATGATTCAGTAAAAATACTTTGGTTTAAGACACCATTGTATAAAGAGGAAATTTTTCTCAGTATATTTTCTTTCAGTGCTTGGCACAGCCCCAGGGAACAACAGGATCTCTGTAGCGTGTGGCTATTGTCAGAGCTGTTGTTTGGGCCGTTGTTCTTTGCTACTGTTTGTTATAACTTTCTTACACCTTTCCACATCCCTGACAAATAAACACACCTACTTTTTTTCTTGAGATCCATGAATTTCAGGTTTTCCAATGAAAGTGAGAATTTTGAGTCGCCAACAAGTTACTGAGGGGTAAAAGCTGTGCATCAAGATAGGGCTACAGCAGATGGGGTAAGCACAGATAACAGTTCGAAACAGGAGAAAAGGGGAATGAGATTTCTTTCTCCCCAGCCTACTTCATCCATCCCTTTTCCCACCCTATGCTCTCTCTCTTGTCTGGCTTCCAGATACAAGAGATGGGATAAAACAGTAATTTGACAGAAAAAGGGAATGGTATTTCAGTAGGTTATCAAGCTGAATCAGCTAATGAAGGGATCCAGCTCTCCATCTCTGTATCCACTCCTGGAGGAGTGAACTATGTGTTCAAAAGGAGGGGGAGATATTTCTACCAGATATGGAGAAAAAATGGATGAGATATTCCCAAATCTAGTTACCAAGTTAAGGGCTAATTATATTTTCTTCACCTGTATTGGTGGCCTTATCTTTTGTAAAAGATCAAACCATAGACAAATAGACAATCTCAGCTACCAAGTTAGCAACTCTACGTCAGCACAGTTTTACATCTTTGTTTCCAAAGGCAGTGGTTGAAAATAATTTTATTAATGCATGTTAAATGGATTAAATGACAGAAACTTCCTTTCTTTGAGAAAGAAAAATGTTCAGGTACTATTTCTGTGGAGTAAAGTGTATTTAAACTGAAAACAAAGCTCTGGACATTTGTAAGTGTCTGTCACTGCATTGTGCAAGGCAAAAATAGAGGTAGAGGTCACTGACAGCATATAAATGTCTGCTGACATTTTAAATGTTTGGAAGTTCTGCTTGGGGCTGGCAGACTTGGCAGGATCTATGGAGGTGGATGCTCCCTGGAGTGCTAAATGGAGGCTATGAAGAGTGTCTTATCACACCAAAATCCCTAAGTTTCCAAAGTGTACATACACCTATTTTAGTAGCTATCATTCCCCATATAGGAAATATTGACATGAAGATTTCAGTTATTAACAAAGAACAAACATTGAAATGAGTGCAAATATTTGATAGTTTATTTTCTGATGCATTTAAATCTACTGAGGGAGACAATAAATCTGGGGGTTTTAATTACAGTCTAACACTGTACAACTCTTCCTATGTTGTTATGATTACTTTTATTACATTACACAGTGTTTTAGTAGCTGTCTCTCACAAAATTTTCCATGTCTTATATAGATCATTCCCACTATAAAATCCCAGTGTATTAGAATAATTGTGATATCTGCTTCCTTTCCAAGATGTTCTGAGGAGTGGGCTGTCATATTCTGCAAACTTTTGTACTCCACATGAAATGCAAGCAAAAATGGGATTTCTGTTAGTCTTTTTAACATACTGAAGTGAGTTAGGGGTGAGTTATCTGTTATAATGTTATATATATATCTTATACACTGTCAGGATCAAAAGTGATTTGTAAACTTCATACGTAACTAGTAGGACAGATAGGTAGAGATAGATAGATAGATAGATAGATAGATAGATAGATAGATAGATAGA